>NW_027187267.1:3015276-3077437 GCF_028583685.1 Petaurus breviceps papuanus
AAGGAAGGAAGGAAGGAAGGAAGGAAGGAAGGAAGGAAGGAAGGAAGATTTCTTTTCTTGCTTACTATCTACCAGATACTGTGCTAAGCACTTGAGGTAGAAATACAAGTAAGCAACATAATCCCTACCTGCAAGAAACTTCTATTCTTTTGAGAGAAGACAATACATAAAGGAGAGCTGCAAAGGTCAGGGAAGGAGATGGGGTGATGGTAAGGTGCAGGCAGCATCGTGCAGAGATATGTGGAAAGTGGTATTTAATGCTTGTTTACGTGCAAGGTAAGGCAAAGGCCCACCTTGGGCAAGTCACTTAATCTCTGATTCTCTAATTTTCTCAATAGTAAAGTGAGGATTTTGACTACGTGACCTCTAATATCCCTCCCAGCTCTATGTCTATGATCCTCTGAGTCTTCTCCAATCCATCATGGGGATCCTCGGAATCACTGTGTATGTGTCCTAAAGGAGAAGACAAAGAAAGACAATTCCCACAATAAGACCTTTGACTGATGGCCAAACAATAATAGCTCTTGGGAAAAGGGTATTACATAACAAATCTGAACACATCTCATCCTGTTGAGTCATGTCCCCCTGACCAGTGATGACCATTTTATAAGCATGTTATTTTATGGTCAGGCCCTCATGCCTCTCCACTTCCCATTCTCCTTTTTACCCACAGGATTTCCTCAATGCCAAGGGCAAACTTCACCACTGTAAGTGAGTTTACCCTAGAAGGTTTCTCTAGCTTTGTATGGAAGCACCGGCTCATCCTCTTTGTGATTTTCCTCACCCTGTACCTACTGACCTTGGCCAGCAATGCTCTCATCTTGACCCTCATCCGCCTCAATCGACAACTTCATACACCAATGTACTTCTTCTTGAGTGTACTATCTATCTCAGAGACCTGCTATACCGTGGCTATAATACCCCGCATGTTAACTGGCCTCTTGCACCCATACCAACCTATTACCATCCCAGATTGTGCCGCACAGCTCTTTTTCTATCTTACCTTTGGTGTCAACAACTGCTTCCTTCTCACAGCCATGGGCTATGATCGCTATGTGGCGATCTGTAACCCCTTAAGGTACTCAGTCATTATGGGAAAGACAAGATGTGCTCAGCTAGCATGTGGGTCATGGAGCATGGGCCTTGGCACAGCCATCATCCAGGTGCCATCTGTGTTTAGCCTGCCTTTCTGTGACGTTAACATCATTTCCCATTTCTTCTGTGATATCCGCCCACTGCTGAAACTTGCCTGTGCAGACACAACTATTAAAGAACTTGTCACCTTACTCATCAGTTTGGGTGTTATTGTTTTGCCTATGGTTCTGGTCTTCATCTCCTATGTCCTCATTTTTTCCACCATTCTCAAGATTGCCTCTGCTGAGGGGCGACGGAAGGCTTTTGCTACTTGTGCCTCTCACCTCACTGTGGTCATTGTCCATTACGGCTGTACTTCCTTTGTCTATCTCAAGCCAAAGTCCCAGAATTCCCTGGAAGACAGACTTATCTCAGTGACTTACACTGTCATCACGCCCTTGCTGAACCCTGTTGTGTATAGCCTAAGGAATAAGGAGATCAAAGATGCCTTACTCAGAGCCCTAGGCTAGAAATACCTTTCCTAGGAGTTCATTGCAAGTGAGTGTAAGACTGCAAGGACAGTTGAATGTGTCTAATTCTTGTTTTCACCATGTGAAGGATTAGCAATAAACTTTCTCTAGCTACTCTAGAATGTCTAGTACAATTATACAAAAATGGGGGAACACACTTCTTCCCACCTTTCCTAAAGATGAATGAGAACACGACCTATCATTACTCTGCCTGAGATACTTCCAAAAGGATTACCACTCAAAATGAAAAAAAAAATGCCAGATTTCAAGTCAGGGACATGGGTTCAAATCCATATTGAATCTTTATTAGCTTTTTGATCTTATGTTTTTGTTGTTGTTCAGTTGTGTCAGACTCTTCATGATCTAGTGGACCAGAGTACTCCAATACTATCCATGAGATTTTCTTAGCAAAGATATTGGGGTGGTTTGCCATTTCCTTCTCCAACAGATTAGAATATTCAAATAGAGGCTAAGTGACATGTCCAGAGTCACTCTGTGTCTGAGACCAGATTTGAACTCAGTTCTTACTAAATTGAGAGCTCTATCCCCTGAGCCACCTAGCTGCCTCTTGTGACCATATACAAGTTGCTTAATCTGAATCTCAGTTTACTAATCTATGTAATGCAAAATAATACTTGTACTATCTACCTCATTGGATTGCTACGAGAAAAATACTTTCAAAAACTTTAAGTTCTATACAAAAGTGAATTTCTGAAGCTACTGTTGCTGCTACAACCACTACTACTATCATTACCTTCATCATTACCACTACCATTGCTACGACTGCTATTGTCCAATTCATATTTCTGTGATTCATTCAACAATTGTTCAGCCTCCACCCTGGAATACTTCTCTTTCTGATATGGGCTCTCCCCCTCCCCCTGTCAGAGTATTTGTTTATAGGAAGATGATACCAATCAAGAGGAGACCTAGAACCCAAACTTTAATTCTATTGGTAGTTTCGCTTCTGACATGAGATATTTCCTAATTTCCACCACCACCACCATCCCTGCCTTATCCCCAGTGACTAGTGATTCTTCTCCCCATAAAAATGATCTATTTATTGTTTATATATTTTATACATATATGCTGTCCTCCCCATTTGAATGTAAGTTTCTTGAAACAAGAACTAGTTTATTTTAGTCTTTGGAACCTTTAGCACAACAAATGCTGCTTAATAAATATCTGTTTATTGACATTCAAAAACCTCAAACCATTCCAAGGATATCTTCTGTGTCTGTATCTATTTGTAAAGTAGTTTAGCCAGCAGGGTTTTTAGGTCAAAGAAAAGAAAGGACTTTAAGTGCCAAAGAGGTGACCTTTCAGGAAAGGACAGTTAGGCCTCAGTTATCCTAGAATTAAAAGCTCAAGCAGTTACAATACAATATCCCTTTCTGGATGCTATGATTCTAGGTCTCTAGAAGCCCTGCCTCTGTCCTTTCACAGTAGATCGCTCAGACTATGAACTATCTCTATTTATCTAGCCTTACCCCACTAACAAGCTTCATCATGACCTTGCCATCATTACAATTACTTTGTGACTATCTACACTCCTTTGTATCTATCCCCAACTGACCAAAAATCCTAAGATCACCTGATCTGAGGAGCAATATTACAGATTGGGGACACTAGGAGTAACATCCTCATTACAGTTTCACGAAAGATGTCCCCTGCTAGTCTTAGAAAAAGCTTCAAGGACAATACAGGAAGGAAAAGAAAGTATATTTTCCCTTCTAAGTTTGCCTGTGGTGATGTACTGATAACACCTTCCCAGACATGATTTATTGGGGGTTCTAAACTTGGGGTTTGTGAACTTGTTTTGTTTTTAAATATTTTGATGATTGTGTTTTTGTTCACCACTTTTATTTTCATGTATAACCATTATTTTTTATCAATCTGTCCCTCCCAATACTCCCCAGAGAACAATTTTTTGAAAATCCTAAAGAACAAATCCCTCAATACATATCTGCTTAATTCAACAAGAGAAATTAATATAGTTCATTTCCTTTGTAACCCTTTGTATTTTATTTTATTCATTCAAAAACATTTATTTTGAGAAAAGATTCATTGATTTTGTCAGATGACCAAAAGACTCCATCTCACAAACAGAAAGACAGAGACAGAGAGAGATAGAGACAGAGAAACAGAGACAGAGACAGAGGTCAAGAACCTCTGATTTAGAAGAACAGATTAAAGTAATGTCAGGGATTCCTAAAACTTCAAAACATGTTTATCCTCAGTGCTAAAGATGATGTAGTTGCTTCAACAATTTCCTTAATGTCTTGCAACCTTCCTTTTTCTCCAGAAACTTTCTTTTCTCTGCATCTATACATTAGCTGTCCAATGTCTCCACTCATGCATGTCCTAGGGCAGAAAATTAACTTCCTCTTCTTTCTCTCTTCAGATTCTCTGCCCCTACTCAGCTCAATTTTACATCCTCCAATTTATTTCTTACTCTGCCTTTTCTTCCCATTGTGCCCTCCACAGCTCTTTCTGAAATACTGGCAAATTTCCCTTCATCCTCTTTTCTTTTCATATTTTGTCCCTCTTTCCATTTACAGAAACCTGACTTTCTCCAGAAGATACCACATTTCTGGCCACTGTCTTCAGTACTGATTTCTCCTACTCTAGTGTCTCCTGACATATTGGACCAGGAAAGGGAATGACCATGATCCTTGCTCCCTGCTGTCACTTTCAGAGTCTATCTCAGTTACCACAACTCAGCAACCTTCCCCCCATGAAACTCACCCCTCTTATTTGCATCATCTAGTCTAAATCCTTGGGCAGTGACAGGGCACTGTCTTTCCTTTCTGGAAGAGCTCATGGTCTCTCTTTAACCTAACACATGAAGTGGGGACATTGATATATATGCAGATGTTCCCTCAAACAACCTCCTTAAATTGACCTCCTTAAGTTTACTGACCTTCTTAAATTCTATTACTTACATGTTTAATCAACCATTGCTACCCAGAGGGACAGTTATTGTTGAGCTCAATATCTCCAATAATTATTCCAACTCCATGATTCTGAACTCTAAAAAATTCCTTCTTTCATCATTCTTTCCTGTTCTTTCATCTCTCCCCTTTGCTTCACTTTTTTGTTTGTTGATTATTTATTTATTTTAACAATATTTTTCCAAAATTTTGAATTCCAAATTCTCTCTTTCCCTCTAGTCCCTCTTCCACCCATTGAGAATGCAAGTAATATGATATCAGTTGTATATGTGAAATCATGCAAAGCATATTTCCATATTAGCCATGTTGCAAAAAAGCAAGAAAAACAGAGAAAGTGATACACACAATACTTTATATATAATGTATATATAACAATATATATCTATAAATAGATAGATTTTACACACACACATACACACACACTTCAATTTGTACTCAGAATTCTCTCTTTGGAGGTGGATAGCATTTTTCCATCATGAATCCATGAGAATCTTCTTGGATCATTTTCTTGATCAGAGAAGCTGTCTTTCACATCACTGATTATCATTGCCGTTAAAGTGTGCAATGATCTCCTGATCCTGCTCTCTTCCCTTCTGCATTAGTTTATATATATATATATCTTCCCAGGTTTTTCTGAAACGATCCTCCCCCCCATCATTTTTATATCACAATAGTATACGATCATAAGCATGTGCCACAAATTGTTCAGTGATTCCCCAAATGATGGGCATAATCTCTTGTTGTTGTCTTCCATTCTTTCTCACCACAAAAAGAGCTGCTATAAATATTTTTGCACGTATACATCCTTTTCCTTTTTCTTTGATCTTTTTGGAAACAGATCTAATAACAGATTGCTGAGTCAAAAGGTATACAGGTTCATAGCCCTTTGGGAATAATTCTGAATCGTTGGACTAGTTCACAATTTTACCAACAATCCATTAGTGTCCCTATTTTTTCCATATCCCCTCCAGCATTTATCATTTTGTAATGTAACAGGGTTTTGTGCCCAGTGCCTCCTCAGGGTGCCCTAAATCTCTTTCTGACCAGTTTCCAGGTCCCCTATTGTCTTGTTTGAGAGCTCTAAATGCTGCTACCGCTGTTGCACCAGTCTCCACTGGTGCTGCTACCACATTCTCCAGGTTGGGCCCCATTCTAGAGTCATAGATATTTTTTACTGATCTCCTAAGTTGTCTTGGGCAGGAAAAATATCTCATCTTGATCTTATGTTGGTTCTTTCACTTCAGAATTCAATTGGAGGAGTTATTTCAAAATTATGGGGCGGGGTATTAAGAAAGTTTGACTGGGTTGCTGTATCTATTCTGCCATCTAAATTCCACCCTTTCTCTCTCATTCTTAAACCTAATCCTCATCTTCACTATGACCTACAGTTCCTCCTTCATTATTTTCCCACCTCATCACACCGACTATAGCTTTACTTTACTTTCCTCACAGTCTGCTTCACAGTAAGCCATGGCTTACTTGCTGCTCCTCAAACACAACATTTCATCTTATGTCTTCATGCCTTGATGCCAGGTGTCCTTCATACCTGGAATGTTCTTCCTCTCTCACCTCTACCTCTTAATTTCCCTAGTTTCTTGAAAGACTAAGCTCAAATGCCCTGCCTTTTCAGGAGGCCTGTACTGGTCCCCATAGCTGCTAGAGCATTTGTATCTGGGGTCACCTTCTATCTACTTTCTTTTTTTTGCCTTTTTTGGGGGGAGGGCAATTGGGGTTAAGTGACTTGCCCAAGGTCACACAGCTACTTTTTGTGTTAAGTGTCTGAGGCTGGATTTGAACTCAGTTCCTCCTGACTCCAGGTCCGGTGCTCTATTCACTGTGCCACCTAGCCTCCCCATTCCTTTTTTTTTTTTTTTAAGCAATCAGGGTTAAGTAACTTGCTCAAGGTTACATGTCCATTTATTTCTGGGTGTGGTGCTAAGTATCTGAGCCCATATTAGATCACCCAGGTCATCCTGACACTGGAGCCAGTGCTCTTACTCGATGAGCCACCTGGCCGCCCCTTCTATCTACTTTCTATATATCTTGTAGGCATCTAGTTATGATTCATTAGAATGTAAAATCTCTGAGAGTAGGGGCAGTGCTTTTGTATCTCCAGGGCTTTCCACATTGCTTGGCATACAGAAAGAGCATAATAAATACTTGTTGACTGACTAAATAGATGACTTCTATCTGTAAATTCTTTGATCTTTTTGCAGCAGAAGTTCAAAAGTCTTATAGACCAACAGGGATCAGGATGACACAAAGCAAAGTAAAGCTTTGGATATGCTGAATAAGTTGTGAAATGTTATAACTGCAGAGAACTTCACAGATTACTTAGTCCAACCATTTCATTTTCCAGAGAAGAAAATTGAAGTCTAGATTAGTTAAGTGATTTGCCCACTAGTTTGTCATAGAGACTGGAAAACTCAGGTCTCTTTACTCCTAGTCCAATGGTATATTCTATATATACTATATATATATATATATATACTATATTCTATACTATATACTATATTATATATATATATATATACATATACTATACCACAGGCATTCATTCAAATGCCTTTACCCCAAAAATATTTATTAGGCACATACCATACAGTATACACTTTCTGGTTCTAGGTACAAAGGAATATAATCTTTTTCCATAAGGAGTAAAAGGGCATAAAAGCTACACGATTTTGGAGGATTCTGAAGCAAATATTTATTGACCAAGAAATACACATAAATTGAAGCAAGGTAGTTGTTCTAAGGGCTTAGCAAATAATTAAGGAGCTAGGAGATCTACAGGAACCAAGAAAGCAATCCCAGAAGAAGTAACAGCTTGACCTGTCAAAGTTGTCCTTTACAACAGCCCTGAGACTTTTCCACTTTGCCTTCTGTATCCCTTTGGTGCTTAAACATCTGAAAAATAATGCAAGAGAAAGCAGTCGCAGCTGTGAAACATAAAGCTACTGAGGGTGGGGGAGAATTTATAATCATTTAAAAAAATTTTCTTTGAGACATGGGTTCCAGTAGAGCCATAAATAGGGAGGGGTGACTCATCTTTGCCCCAGGGTGCCAAATTTAGAGGGTGCTGACAGCACTTGCAGTCCTGCAGCAGCATAGATACAACAAAGCTTAGCACTTAGTTAGCAAGAATAATTAGCTAAAATAGGAAGCTACCAGATGGCACTTCCTCCCTCCCAAACTGTATTGAGTTCCTACCCATCCTGGCCCTACTCTCAACTACTCCTCCTCCTCGCTACCTGCTTTGTAGTAGCCTTCTATGTCCAGACCTCTGCTATTTCCTGCCTCCATTCACTCCACAACTAAATTGACCTTGACAGTTGTATAAGCTACATTCAGGTTACAGTTGGTGGGATAGGCACTATTCCTTCCATTTGCCCTGAGGGCATAAATGGCTTATTGTACTAGTTATTATGTACACATAAATGGCCTCCATGTACTCATTTTGACACAAGGATTAGAGTTGGAAGGAAATTTAGATGTTATTTGGTCTTCCTTCAAATACCTGTGATTTTACTGAAGAGGAAACTGAGTCTAAAAGAGGTGAAATAACTTGTGGTCTCTGAAGAAACATCACTACTACCCTTCCTCACTACAACCCTTGCCAAATATTTTCTTCTTCTGGTTGATTCTTATATGTCAAGGTCTCTAGTACTTTCATGATCCTAGTGAAGCTTTTGATGATATGCTCCAAGTTGTCATTGTTCTTCCTACAATGTGGCACCCAGAAATAAACATGATATCCTTTATGTGTTCTGGCCAGAACAGAGCATAGCAAAACCATGACCTCCCTCATTTTGAAGACTCAGAAGGATCTCAGATATCAGTGATTTGAACATTCCCTCTAGAAATACAGACATAATCCATCCATGTGTGACCATATTTGTGCGATTTCATCCATAAATTTTCTACAAGAGTTCCACTCAACATACAGAAGACCTTCATTGCTTTCCTCTAGCATAATGACAGTACCAGTGGAATACCTGGACTATTCAACTATCATCCCTTGCCCTCACCATGAGATCAACCTATCTTTTCTTTCTATCATACAGTTCCCTGGTGACATCTTTTACTCTTCAGGTCTTTTCAAGCATCAGCAGTAACCTGTGATTGCTTATATGTTGCAACCTGTTCATACCTGCAATACATCTCTCCATTATGCTCTGTGGGAGATTAAAAAAAAGCTGTTGTATACTATCCCATTCTATTATATAGCAACACTAATAGACTATTGATCTTAAAAAGATGGGCCTTTGTTTCCACAGGAAGCTTGACATTATTAAAGGAACTCTGTAATTTCCTGAAGGCAATCCAATCTGCTCTCCAACTCCTGTTCCACTTTGATCCCGAGTCATTGTCCATTTGTGCTATCTGTCCCATATATACATAATGATGAACAAGTCCTATAGCTTGTTTTTCCTCCAAAATGTATGTATGCTGTAACCTTCACAATTGCCATTCTTTACTCATTTGGCCTTTCCTGTGTGGAAAGTTAGGCCAAACTCATTTGAAGAATTATTGATCTTTTGGGGGACATTGTTTGATATTCTGCAGTTTAATGTAGCCAGTACAGAGTAATTTGTAAACAGTAACACCCATCAGGAATCCTTCTTCACTTTGGATTCAGATTGGACATCCTCCATCAAAATGACAAACACTTTTGGGGCAAATATATCTCCCCATTTTAAAATTCTTCTGGGGGTTTGGTTCAAAGGTCTTTGAACAGGATTATTTCTACTGTATCTTTCAAGGAATCATAATATAACCTTTTCTCATTGTAGCCTAGAATGACATTAGCTCTTTGGACTGAAGTATCATACTGTTGACTCATATTGTGGTTAAAGTTTATTCAAATAATCAGATCTTGTTCATGTAAATTGTTGCCTACCTGCATGTCCCTTGTAAAGATGATTCTTTGAACCCCAATATAGAATTTCACATTTATCCTTGTTAATGTTTGTCTTATTCAATTTGGCCTATCATTCTAGCACATGATATTTTTGGATTCTAACTATAATTCAATGTGTTAGTTATCCCTCCCAGTGCTGAGTCATCTGCAAATATGATAAGCATGCCTTCTACTGCCTTTATCTCTAAATCAGTGAATAAAATGTTGAATAGCACAGGACCAAGAAGAGATCCTGAGGGCACACTACTAAAGACACTTGTCCAGAACAATGGTAACTCATTAATGACTACTTTTAAGGTCTAATCATTAACCAGTTTTGAATCCACCGAAATTTACTACATCTAACACATTGGTCTATTTTGTCCACAAGGACAGCATGAGGCACCATCAAAAGAACTGCTGAAATTTAGCCACAGTATGTTTAAAAACATCCCACCATTTATGAATCTAATGACCCTGTCAAAAAACTGCCTGTTCTTAATGAAACATATTGGTTTTGCGATCATTTCTTCTTTTTCTGACTGTTCATAAATTATACTTAATAATCAATTCTAAAACTCTGCCAGAGATAGAACTCAAATTCACTGTACTACATTTTGCCAAAGTTCACCCACCTATTGTGGTTCTTGTTGTTGTTTAGTTATTTCTAACATATCCAACTCTTTGTGACCCTATTTGGAGTCTTCTCTGCAGAGATACTGAAGTGGTTTGCATTTCCTCCTCCAGCTTATTTTACAGATGAGGAACTGAGGCAAACAAGATTAAGTGACTTTACCAGGGTCACACAGCTAGCAAGTTTCTGAGGTCAGATCCGAACAGAGGAAGATGAGTTTTTCTGACTCCAAGCTCGGTACTCTATCCACTCTGCCACCAATGCCTTCACCCATTTTAAGTCCCACTCTATTCCCCAACCTCTAAAAGTTCACCAAAAAAAAGAAGAAAAACTTTTATTATACCACTTACCTCAGAATGTTGTTGGGGGGATTGCATTCAGTGTGTCATGATAAACTTTCAAAAATTGTAAAAATGTTAAGCTAACACTACATAAGAATGTGGGACAAAACAGTTCTGTATCTGTAAATCATTGTTATTTCACATGAATATATATGTAGATATTCATATATATATAAAACATCAATACACAGATATATGTATACATATATATGGATGTGTATATGCACATATATTCTTACATATATGTATTTTATGTAAACATATGTGTATATGTGTGTGTGTGTGTCTTAGAGCAAGGACTTTTAACCTGTTATTTCTATAGAGATTTCAAGGCCATCTGGAAATGGAATTGGGGGGAGAACTATATCTTTATCTTCACTAATGTCTAAGTTAAATTTAGCATTTCCTTCAACTATGAATGTAGGCAACGAACTCTATTCTGAGAAGGGGTCTTTGGTTTCACCAGACTGCTTTAGGGGAGCCATGACATAAAAAAATTAAAACCTCAATTTAAGACTTGTAGCCAGTGCTAGAATGAATATGGTATCTCCAGGTTAAGCTGAAGTTCAACTTCTTTACATGAGGACTTTTGTGGTTCCCTTAGCTGTTGGTGCCTTCTCCCACAAGGTCTCTCTCTCCCTACTTTGGGGGGGTTTTGTCCCCAGGGCTTGACATAGTGTCTGACAGAAAGCAAGTAGTTAATAAATGCTTGATGAGTTTTGTTTTATACATACCTGTGTGCATGCACACTGTCCTCCGTCGGAAGGCAAGCTTCTCTTTATGTCCCAGTTACTTTATGGAGGTATTTCATGGTTCTTTTTTTTTACTTTTTGATCAATATGAACGTGCCAATGAATGGAAAGATCTCTAGCTTGAAATTCAGAGTTGCATCGTTCAAATCTTGCTAGGCACCAACTAGCTGCATCATCTTAGCAACTCACTTCCCCTCTTCATTATCTTACTTATAAAATGAGTTTAGGACAATATATCTAAGGGACTCTCCTACTCTGAATACTATGATCATTGGGTCTAATTAAGAGCTATGGGATCACCCAAAATAGAGAGATAAATATGCACTAGGAGGCTAAAAAATTAAAAATCAGGGATTGAGCAGCTGAGGACAAAAGGAACCAAATTAATTTCTGAATGTGCACTCAGTATATGTCATTGTGCCTGAGTGGATGGGTCAATGACAAACATAAAGAGTTTAAGATCTGGATCTGATCTTTCAATCCCAAGCATGCTAGCACCACTGGATCTAGGACAGAGGCTACTTCGCAGCATATAAGCGAAAAGTTTCACCTAGAGGTGTGTAATAGTAATGGCATTTAAAGATTCCCCTATATTGGCTTGGTTTTTTGATTTGATTGTGTTAAAAAAAAACCCAGAGTCTGTTAATCCCACTTGTGGGATGGACTTGTTGATGTGAAAAGAGAGTGGTGAACTGGGAGGATCTGGTGACATAGATTTGGAGAGACACAAGAGAGAAGCAGAAGAACTTTTTGGAAAGCAGCACCTTTGGAGGCAGAAAGAGACTGAGAAGATTGCTGAGGGCCACTTTGAGTTGCCCAGGACTTTTTAGACCTGCCATCCAGAGCTGCCAAGGACTGAGGAGACATGGCTGTTATGCTGGTACTTTGTCTGTCTGTTTTGATGTTGTTTTGCCAGATTTGTCCATTGGTGAAAGACAGTGCTGTTGTTGTGTTGTTGCAGAAGTCTGGGAACCTTTCTGTTGGTTCAGAGCTCTTGAGACTGTTCTACAGACAGAGAGTGAATACTGTCCACTGGTGAAGGACAGTGCTGTTGTTGAGAAGTCTAGGAACCTTGCTGTTGGTTCTGAAGCCCTGAAGTAGGATTTTCTTGTTGTATGTTTACAGAAATCCTGGGAGAGGGTTTTGCTAATGTCTTCAGATGTCCTAGGACTGTTCTGCAGACAGAGAATGAATTAATGAAGAGACTGGCAATGTATCTTGTGGCCTTGCTAAGCTTTGTCTCCCCAGGAACAAAGATTGCTGAGAACTTGCCTCGTGTTAAGATGAAGAAAAGACCTCCATTTGGGTATTAAGTGCTGTACTTAAACTTGTTGTAACTCTGGGGTAGATTCAGTTGTGATCCAGGGGTGGGGAACTTTTGACCTTTTTGTGTTCTATGATTGAACAAATGAATATACTTTACTTATGATTGGAAACTAATCTCCATTTGAGAAGAGGGGCTTTGTGATGGACTAAATGAAGGTACAGCCTAGGGGTGGAGTAGTATTTAGAACAGGGACTTTGTAATTGATTGAATGAATGTAAGGTCCTGGGGTGGGGTAGTACTTGGATATTATTTAATCACACTTAGTAAATGCTGTATTTTGAATGATGTCATATTTTGATCTTCTCTGTTCTTAATTTGTCACTGAATAAAATGGAGAGCACCTATGCTGGTATTTTAAACCTTGGGAAGTTGCCTTTGCTTGGCATTACATTATAAGGTGAGAATGTCCACTCAGCCCTTTACCATGGGTGTCCCAGGACTCCAGGGTGAACATGGAATCCTTGTGTTGGCCAGAAACCCTAAGCAGGAGATGTTCCAGGTGTTGAGACGCCTGCAGCTACTGAATGGTGTCATTTAACTACTTGGGAACACTCTAAAGAAGATGAGCAAAAATTCAAGATCATCTTCATCTCATCTCCATCCTGTTATGGAAGCCAAGATTAGTTATGGTAACTGTAATGGAACTTGTGCAGGACTGGATCTCACTCCAATACTGGATCTCATTACTTATCTGGAAGAAGGTGACTCAAAGAAGGATGATTGAGATGTTTCTGGATAACATCCTATTACTAATGAAGTAAGAAATAGCAGAAGTAAGTTTTTTGAAAAAACTTAAAACAGAAGAATCAATAGCTGAAGCAAATTATAGACCAATTAGGGAATTGCATCTGGAACATAAATGTCATGTTGGCGATGAAGAACTGATTTTTAAAAAAATCAATGCTCTGGGACTAGCATAACTACTTTTTCTCCTCAGTGCCTAATTCTTTTTTAAAAGCAGTAATTTATTTGCATTCATTCCAGTGTTATAAATATTCATTTAAATTATTTGGTTCAGAATCTTGGATC
The DNA here is from genome assembly GCF_028583685.1 of Petaurus breviceps papuanus. Lineage (NCBI taxonomy): Eukaryota > Metazoa > Chordata > Mammalia > Diprotodontia > Petauridae > Petaurus > Petaurus breviceps. The sequence goes on from NW_027187267.1 coordinate 3,028,818, forward strand.
TACATTAAATATTTACAGTTTGGAACACTATGTAAACCTTACATTGACTATGCTAATTTTATTAATAGCTACTTGCATTTTCACAAGATTTTTAGGATTCAACAATTATGTAAAAAGGTGAGCCCATTTATATTATTAAAAAAGCATTTATTAAGAGTCTGCTATGTGCTAGGCACTGGGAATACTTATACAGGGAATAAAATGGTCCTCAGTCATAAGGAACTTACATTCCAATAGGAGAGATATGGCCATTTATAAATACATACAGAATAAATATAAAGATAATAAATACAGAGTTAAATATAAGGTGATCTTAGAAGGGAACACTAACAATTGGGGAGATCAGGGAAAGTTTCATGTGCAAGGTTATGCTTCAGCTTGGAACCACACGTGAGAGAAATCTCCCCTCTGGCTTCAGGAAGCTGTAGTGTGCACAACAGCCACATGCCAGTAAAACATCTCAGCAGATGAGCTAAATCAGTTTGAGGGTAACCAACAGGCCCCAAAACTATTGGTGAGGTGGGGGCCTAGCTATCCCAAGTACGTGAAAACTTCATGCAGTGGAATGGGTGGATGAGAAAAATTTGTTCCAATGGTCATGAAGGCAGTGGAAGCAGGTAATGTGGAGCACTTAGAGCTTGATCAAACATCCAAGATGCCAAGGTCATTCACTGCATCCCAGGCCATTGCTAGTTGTCTCGACCTGTCCTGCCACCAGATTTTGATGACACAGAAATAGTGAGGCTCACAACTGTGTTCGACTCTGCCTCACTTAAATCCAATTCAAACACAAATCAAGATATCACCTGTGTTTTTTCATCGGTCCTCTGAAAACACAGGACAAACAACAACAACAGCATGCTTGAGCTATTCTTGAAGGAAGACTGGGATTCTCAGAAGCACAGGTAGAATATAGTCCAGATTCTAGTATAACCTTTGCAAAAGCATAGAGACAATAGATGGCATGTCACCTTTGAAAAAGAGAGATTGGCTAGATTAACTGGAGAGTATGAGCAAATAATCAATCAATAAGCATTTATTATTTATTATATATATATTATTTTATTATATATTAATATTAATATATTATTATTACATATTTATAACTGTATGTTACATTCTAGACACTGTACTAAGAACTGAGGATACCAGAAGAGATAAAAGGCAGCTCCTGCCATCAAGAAGCTTACAATCTTTTTAAAAATTTATTCGGGAAAAGACTTGGGGCAGAGCCAAGATGGCAGAGTAGAAGCACGACCCTCCCACGGCTCCAGCTTCCACCCTCCCCAATCCATGTAAAAAGAGGACTCTAAACAAACTTTGGAGCTGCAGAACCCACAAAATGACACAGAGAAGCTAACCTCCCGCTGAGAACAGCCCGGCAGGCCGGCAGGAATCAGCCAGCACAACGCTCTGGGAGCCGAACCCAGCACCATGCTGAGGCTTTAGCCCCAGGGCAGGCCTGACCAGCTGCTAACCAGAGGGACTCCAGATAAGCAGCAGCTGTGGCCATTTCCAGATTTATCAATAGATAGATGTGAAGGACAAGGTGAGAGGCCAGTGCAGTCTGGACTTTGGGACCCAGTAAGTGGGAGTGCGTGGCTTTTACCCCCGGGGCGAGAAACCACTGAGACGCCAGCACAGCCTGCCAGCATCACGTGGCAGCTTCAGCTCCTGGCCTGCAGAGTGTAGGGGGATCAAGCACCAGTCTGAGGGGTAATTGCTCTTGCTTTAACCTGCTTGGATCTGGATTGCAGTCTAGGGTGGAGGTCCTGGGGTGTGTGTCCAGCTTGCCAGAGCATGTGGAGACCTCAGAGAGGGCACCCATCTAATACCTCCAGCAGCTGAGAAAACCCCAGCGTTTGGGACGAAAACTCCCCTGTCTGGTGGCAGAGTCCTACAGTGGCAAAAAGCCCAAAAGTCAAATCATTGAGTGGCAAAATGAGCAGGCAAAGGAAAAAAAGCAGACAGAAGATTCCAACATTACATTCCTATTTTGGGGATAAGAAGGAGCAAGGCATGGAACAGGAGGAAATCAGTGAAGTCAGAACTCCTGCACCAAAAGCTTCAAAGGAAAATACAAGCTGGTTACAGGCCATAGAAGACCTTAAGAAGCAGATAAGAGAAGTGGAGGAAAAAATTGGGAAGAGAAATGAGAACAATGCAAGAAAATTATGAAATGAGAGTCAACAGCCTGACTGAGGAAAATCATACCTTAAAAAATAGACTAACTCATGTCAAAAGAGGCTCAAAAAGGCAACAAGGAGAAGAATGCCTTAAAAAGCCAAATTTCCCAGATGGAAAAAGAATCTCAATAGCTCAATGAGGAGAATCATTGCTTCAGAATTAGATTGGAGCAAATGGAAGCTAATGACTTTATGAGAAATCAGGATGCTGTTAAACAGATCCAAACAAATGAAAGAATAGAAGGCAACGTGAAATATCTCTTGAAAAACCACTGACCTGGAAAATAGATCCAGGAGAGATAATTTAAAAATTATTGGACTACCTGAAACACATGACCAAAGTAAGAACCCAGAAAGCATCCTCCAGGAAGTTGTGATAGTAATGGAATGTGGAGATTCCCCTGTATTGGGCTTGGTTTTCAAACTGATTGTGTTAAAACCCAGAGCTTGTTAATCCCACCTGTGGGATGGACTTGTTGATGTGAAAAGAAAGTCCTGAACTGGGAGGAGCTGGTGACATAGATTTGGAGAGACAAGAGAGAGGCAGAAGAACTTGTTTTGGAAGCAGCACCCACGTGGAGGCAGGGAGAGACTGAGAAGGATTGCTGGGGCCACTTTGAATCGCCCTGGACTTTTGAGACCTGCCCCCTGAGCTGCCAAGGACTGAGGAGACATGGCTGTTTTGCTGGTACTTTGTCTGTCTGTTTTGATGTTGTTTTGCCAGATTTGTCCACTGGTGAAAGACAGTCCTGTTGTTGAAGAAGTTCTGGAACCTGGCTTTTGGTTAAGAAGCCCTGAGACTGTCCTGCAGACAGAGAGTGAATACTGTCCACTGGTGAAGGACAGTGCTGTTGTTGCAGGGGTCTGAAGACTGTCCTGCAGACAGAATGAATACTGTCCACTGGTGAAGGACAGTGCTGTTGTTGCAGGGGTCTGGGAACCTTTCTGTTGGTTCACAAGCCCTGAATAAGGATTTTCTTGTTGTATGTTTACAGAAATCCTGGGAGAGGGTTTTGCTAATGTTTTCAGGGGTTCTAGGACTGTTCTACAGACAGAGGATGAATTAATGAAGGGACTGGCAATGTATCTTGTGGCCTTGCTAAGCCTTGTCTCCCCAGGAACTAAGATTGCTGAGAACTTGCCTCATGTCAAGATGAAGAAAAGACCTCCATTTGGGTAATAAGTGCTGTGCTTAAACTTGATGTAACTCTGGGGTAGATTCAATTGAGGTCCAGGGGTGGGGAACTTTTGACCTTTTTGTGCTTTGTGATGGACCAAATGAAGGTACAGCCTAGGGGTGGAGAAGTATTTAGAACAGAGACTTTGTAATTGATTGAATGATTGGAAGGTCCTGGGGTGGGGTAGTGCTTGGAGATTATTTAATCACACTTAGTAAATGCTGTATTTTGAATGATGTTATGTTTTGATCTTCTCTGTTCTTGGTTTGTCACTGAATAAAATGGAGAGCACCTATGCTGGTATTTTGAACCTTGGAAAGTTGCCTTTTCCTTGGTGTTACAGTACAGAAGTTCTCAAAGAAAACTGCCCTGATGTTTTAGAACGAGAGGGCAAAATAGAGGTTGAAAGAATACACCGATCACCTCCTGAAAAAGATCCCAAAAAGAAAACTCCTAAGAATATTATAGCCAGGTTCCGGAATTCCCACATTAAGGAGAGAATATTACAAGCATCCAGGAAGAAACAATTTGAATATTGTGGAAACACAATCAGGATAACCCAGGATCTGGCAGCTTCTACACTGAGGGATCGAAGGGCCTGGAATGTGATATTCCGGAGGTCAAGGGAGCTGGGATTAAAACCAAAAGTCACCTACCCAGCAAAACTGAGCATCATGTTTCAGGGGAAAATATGGTCATTCAGTGGAATACAGGACTTTCAAGCATTCTTGCTGAAAAAACCAGAGTTGAATAGAAAATTTGACATTCAGATACAAGAAGCAAGAGAAGCATGAGAAGGTAAACAGGGAAAAGAAATCATAAGGAACTTATCAAAGTTGAACTATTTTTATTTTAAAGCAATCGGGGTTGAGTGGCTTGCTTGAGGTTGCACGGCCAGTTGTTGTTTCTGGGTGTGGTGCTGAGTGTCTGGGCCCAGATTTGATCCGGGTCGTCCCGGCACTGGGGCCGGTGCTCTTGCTCGCTGAACCACCTGGTCAAAGTTGAACTACTAACATTCCTACATGGAAAAACAATAATTGTAACTTATGAAACTTTTCTCAGTAGTTGAAGGGATTATATATATATATATATATATATATATATATATATATATGTCTTTATATGAGGGTATGCGGGCATATGTGAATGTATGTATATACGTTTACAGGTATACATAGATAGAGGGCATGGGACCAATTTAACAGGAAGGGATGATACTTAAAAGGTGAAATTAAGAGGTGAGAGGAATATAATGAGAGGAGATGGGGAGAGACAGAGTGGGGCAAACTATCTCATACAGAAGAGGCAAGGGAAAATGGTTACAATGGAGGGGAAGAATAGGAAGGCAAAAGGGAATGGGTCAACCTTATTCCTATTGAATCTGGCTTGAGGAGGGAGGGAAATACACACTAAATAGGGGATCTCACCCTCCAGGAGAATAGGGGGGGAAGGGGATGTGAGGGGGGATGATGGAAGGGAGGGCAGGCTGGGGGGGGAAGGAATTTGGAAGCACCCACTTTTGAAAAGGGACAGGATCAAAGTAGAGAATAGAACAAGTGGGAGGTGGGATAGGAGGGAGGGAAATATAGTCAGTCTTTTACAATACATCTACTATGTTATTGTTTTGCATTAGCCACACATGTACAATGTATACTGAACTGCTTGTCTCCCCAGTGGGGGTGGGTGGCAGGGGGGGAAGAGAATGAATCTGGAATTGAAAATTTTAAAATCAAATATTCAAATATATATATATATATATATATATATATATATATATGTGTGTGTGTGTGTGTGTGTGTGTGTGTGTGTGTATACTATCATTATTGCCATCTTACATGTTATTAAGAAAAAAAGATATACAGGCACTGAGGCATAGAGATTCACTGGAAAAGTTGAAACGGGTATGGGAGAAAATATGGGAGAAAGCAGATTGGAGGTGGGAATATCCTGTGGGACTGCTGTTTTGGGGGGATGGGTGGGGGAAAAACGGGGAGAAAATTTGTAACTCAAAATCTGGCGGAAATGAATGATGTAAATCAGAAGTTAATAAAGCATTAAAAAAAGAGAGAATTGTTTTGGTAACTGGATAGTGATTTGGGGAAGGGAGAGAATATAAGCAGAGCCAATAAGAATGTTATTTAAATAGTCAGGCTAGGAAGCAGTGAGGACCTGAGCTAGGGTGGTGGCAGTGTAAGGAAAGAAAAGTCAATAGATTCAAAAGACATTAGAGATGTAGAATTAACAGAATTTGGCAACTGACCAGGCGATGGTGAGATGTGGATGACTTCAAGATTATAAACCTGATAACAAGGTGTTGGTATCCTCAATAAGAATAGAGAAGTTTGGAAAAGGAATGGAATTAGAGGGAAGACAAGTTCTATTTTAGAAATGTTTGGGTTTAAGATATCAATGGAATATCCAGGTGGAGGAATCCGGAAGGCAATAAAAAAAATTATTTATTTACTTTCAGTTTACAACATTCAGTTCCACAATCCCTTGAGTTTCAAATTTTCTACCCTTCCCTTTCCTCCCCCTTCCCCCTCACCATGGCAGCATGCAATCTGATATTGGTTTCACGAATACCTTCACACTAAACACTGCTCAAGTTATAAAGAAGAATTTTTGTTTTTTGTTTTTGTTTTGCTTTGCTTTTTGGAGGGAAGAGAGCAGAGCAATTGGGGTTAAGTGACTTGCCCAAGGTCACATGGCTAGTAATTATGTCAAGTGTCTGAGGCCAGATTTGAACTCATGTCCTCCTGACTCCAGGGCCGGTGCTCTATTCACTGTGCCACTTAGCTACCCTGTAAAGAAAAATTATAACCAATGGAATGAACAATGAGACAGAAGGAACAAAACAAAAAAGAGAGAGAGCAAATAGTTTGCTTGAATCTGCATTCAGACTCTGTAGTTCTTTCTCTGGATATGGATAGCCCTCTCCATCATGAAAACCTTGGAGTTGTCTTATAATCTTGCATTGAGAAGCTTACAATCTAATGGGGGAGACAACATGTGAATATACATGTATATATGTATATGTATGTACATATATGTATATGTGTGTGCGCATATATGTTGTGTATGTATGTGTAGCTATATTCTGGATAAATAGGAAATAATAAAGAGAAGACACTGGAATTCAGAGGGATTGAGGAAGGCATCCTACAGAAGGTGAGATTCTAGTTGGGACTTAAAGGAAGCCAGGGAGGTCAGTAGTTCTAGTAAAAGAGGGAGAGCATTCCAGAATGGGGGACAACCAGAAAAAAAATCTTGAAAGGTAGTATGTCTTGCTCATGTCTTATGTCCTTGGATCAAAGAATATGCTTCTGGGAGTAAGGTGTAAGGAAATTGGAAAAGTAGAGGGGGCTAAGTAAGGAAGTGTTTTGAAAGCTAAACAGAGCAGTTTGTATTTGCTCCTGGAGGCAATAGGAAACCACTGGAGTTTATCAAATACAGGAGTGTCATGATCAGACTCACACTTTCAGAAAATTACTTTAGTGACTGAATAGAGGATTGATTAGAGTAGAAAGAGACTTGAGGTAGGCAGACCTACCAGTAGGCTATTACAATATTCTAGGCACAAGGTAATGAGAGCCTATGCTAATGGTGGCAGTGTGGAATAAGAAGAGGGGGGAAGGGGCATATTAAATCAATGTTGCAAAAGCAAAATTGATAGCCCTTGGTGACAGTTTAGATACGGGGAATGGCGGATAGTGATCCAAAATGACTCCTAGGTTGAGAGCCTGAGGGATTAGAAGGATGACCTCGGCCTGTACAAAAATAAGGAAAGTAGAAAAGGGGGAGGGTTTAGAGGGAAAGAGAATGAGTACTGTTTTGGACATATTGAGTTTGAGATGCCTATAGGATATCCAGTTCAGATGTCTGAAAGGCAGTTGGAGATATGAGGTTGAACGTCAACAGAGAGATTGGAACAGGTTAGGTAGATATGAGAATCATCCACACAGAGATGGAAGTAATACACAACGAAGATGGAAAGATAGGTTGGGGCAACTTTGTGAAGAACTATGAAAGCTAAACAGAAAAGTTTACATTTTTTCCTAGAGTCAATAGAAAACCACTGGAGTTGACAGAGGAGTGACACGATCAGATCTGTCTTTAAGGAAAGTCCCTTTGGCAATAGTGTATATAATGGATTAGAGAGACCAGATACTTGAGATAAAGCTACTAATTAGGAGGCCACTATAATAATCTATGCAAGAATTGATGAGGTTCCAAACTAAGGTGGTGGCTACATGCATAGAGAGAAAAGGGGGGCAGATTTGAAAGTAGATATGCCAAGATTTGGCAGCTGAATGGATAGATATGTGGGAATAAGAGAGAATGAGGAGATGAAGATCACATCAAGATTTATAAAGTTGGAAGATTGAAAGAACAGTGGTATCTTCAACAAAAATAGGAAGTTTGGAAGAATGGTAACTTTTTTGGGAAAAGTTAATGAGTTCAGTTTTATACATTTTGATTTTGAGATATCTCCTGGACACCCAATTTAGAACATCCAATAATCAGTTCCTGATACAGGACTAAAATTGAAAAGAGTGTCTGGGGTTAGATATATAGATCTAATTCATGTATGGAGCAATGATAATCAAAGCCATGGGACCTGGTGAGGTCACTGAGAGAGCATAAAAAAAGAAAGAAAAAAGACCTCCAACAGAGCCTTGGGAAAAAAATACAGTTAGAGAATGTAATATGTATAATGAGTCAATTGAGAAAGAACATTTACATATAGGAGAATTGAGAAAGAATGGTGTCATGAAAAAGCAATGAGGAAAGAGTGTCCAAGAGAGGAATGGGGTTGACAGTGTAAAATGCAACAGATAAGTTAAGAAGGATGGAGAGTGAGAAAGACAATTAAATTTGGCAATTAAGAGATTGTTGGTAACTTTAGAGAGAGCAATTTTAATTGAATGATGAATATGGAAGCCATATTGTAACAGGTTAAGAAGTGATGAGGAGAGGGCATGGAGGCATCAGTTGTGGTCATTTTTTCCTAGGGGTTTGATGCAGAAAAAAACAGAGACAGATTAGACAATAACTTTAAGGGTGGTAAAATCTAATTAAAGCTTTTTAAGGATTGGGGAGTCTCAAACATATTTAAAGGCAAACTGTTCAGAGTAGAGAAGGTAGATAATTGAGGTTGCAATCTACTGGGGAAGTCAGGAGGGAATGGGATCAAGAAGACTTGTAAAGGGGTAGTCCTTAGCAAGGAGACTCAGGTAAAGGAGGAGAAAATGGGGACTAATGCTAAAGGATTTTGAAATGGCCTCAATTTTTCCCTAATGAATTGGGCAAGGTTTTTAGTTGAGAGAATGAAGGAGAGAATATGGGAGACTTGAGGAGGTAACAGAAGGTGCTATAGGGATTGATATAAGGAATTAATTAGGAAGAAATGGAAGGATTACCATTAACAGGTTCTGAATAAGAAAATGGAACTTTGTGGGTAAGAGTGTGATCCAGGGTGTGACCATCCCTGTGTGTGACTGAGGTGGAATGAAGGAATAGGTCATGGGATTTAAGGAGATTGATGAATTGGAAGGCTAGGAAATTTGAAGGACATTATTTGAGGAGAGCAAGATGGGGAGCCTGGTGCTGAACTTCATAACATAAGAGAGATAATGACCTAAGGGACAGCACATAACAACTACCATGATCTGGAATAGGTTGGAAATTTTACTTGAATGAAATACAAAAGAGGAGAGGTAGTTGAAATGATAGTGATAAAGGGAGAAACTGGAAGTGGAAGTGGGAAGCAACAAGTATTTCAACTTCCCCACCAAAACTAATGTGTTGGGATTGTGAGTTAAGTACAGCTTATCATTGAAAGAAGAACCAGAGATTAAATGGAGGAAGCAAGATCTCAGTGAAGGTACACGGTTGAAAGCATGAAAATAGTATGAGATGATGAGGTCTATGATGAAAGAAGTTTTGTTTACTGTGGAATAGGAATTCCACAGGGGCATTGTGAAAAATACGGGCAAGATTAGAATAGATAAGTCAAGTGGGGGATGAAATAAGAAGGCATAAGGTAGAGTTGGAGAATAGTTTACTTCTGTGTTACCAACATTGATTAACATGGATTAACACATGGAGAGAAATAGATAGTGGAAGATTGTTAGGTAAAGAATAGTAGTGGGTGGCAGCTGAATTACAATATTTTAAGTCTCCAAGGATTGTTGTTGCCTCAGTGAGCTTGGAATGTAAGTCCTTAGTCAACCTTACCTTATTTTCCTGGGTAGGGAGTAGGGAGAAGAGAGGGGTTTCTAGGCAAAGCCTGGATTTGGGTTGACTTTCAGACTCTTCCCCTTCCTCTGTTGTGGTGTTTCTGGGTGAAGGGAAGGATATGAAGCAGAGACTACTGGGTAGAATCTGGGTCTGGGTCAACCTGTAACATAGCACTTTAACTGAACATTCAAGATGGAAAAGATCTGTATAAGCAGAAGGGAAAGGAATGGCTATTCCAAGGTATTGAAGGACTTATCAGAATACAAAAAATAACTCACATTTATATAGTGTTTTAAGTTTTGCAGTGTTTTATCTTTACCCCAGGCATCCTAAGCAAACACTGCAGGAAACGGGCTCCTTACCTTAATAATAGCTGACATTTAAATAGTTCTTTAAATATATTATCTCATTCAATCCAAATACCAATTCTCTGAAGTATGTATCAAAAGTATTATTCTTCCCATTTTATGAGGAGAAACAAGATCAAAGAGGTAAGGGATTTGCCTATGAACTAAATAGGTCAGAAGCTAACTACAAGTCCAGCTCTCTCCTGATGACAGATCCATCATTCTGTCACAAATGAGTTTCAATAGCATGGTTACATACTAAATAAACATTTATCTTGTAGAAAGGGACTCCTTTGCATTTTTCCTGGTCTTACTCTAATTCTAGGGGGTGCTTGGGAAATATCTGTCAAGACAGCCCAGTCATCCTTAGGGCACAAGGAAACAGCAAACTCAAGCATTTGCCTTAGCCCAGTATTCTGTAGGGTTAGAGGAATAGTATTAAGGGTAACTACAAGAAGATAATGAGATACCTAGATACTATGGGCAAAAATATAATTTTCTCCCTATATGCAGCTCCATTCTTCTTCTATTACTGTCAGTTAATTGGTTGACCTATGTGACACCTCCTGACTTAAAGATGTCAATGTTCTAGGTTGTACTGAGTAAAGTTGCCTTTGGCTGTTTCTTTAATTCCTATTTCCTCCCCGTGGAAATGTGAGTCACAGGTTATGACAATCCAGGCCTACAAATCCCATAGGGAAGATTTTAATCATTATCGATCACACTGGAAATTAGAGTATATGTATTGGAATGAGCATTGGATCTAGAATCTGAAGGATCTGTGTTAGAAGCCCAGTCCTACCATTTACTAGTTGAATGACTTGAAGAAGCCCCACTTTCCTCTTCTGTAAATGAGCAGGGAGGAAGAAAGAAAGAGAATGAAATAGATGATCTCTATCATCCTTTCCAGTCCAAACCCTACAATTTTGTCTTATAATCATAAACTGGTAAAGTTAAAAAAAAAAGTTAGCTTCTGGTTCTAGAGGCCTTTTCCAACATGTAAACTGCTATAAGGTTGCCAAAATGATGGATATGGAATCAGGTAAATGAGACCCACTTATAATGAGCCTCTGGGGCACCACCTGTTTGGATTGTGGTTCTGTTATCCGCATGAATCATCTTAGTGCATCTTCAGGGAATGCACCTAGAGGTGCGCCTACTTAAAGAGTCTCATTTCCCATTCCTCACTTTTAAAGCCTTCTCCATATGATAGAGACTACTGAGAGTCAGTGTGAATACTCCTCTGTATCCTTGGTTCCCCTTCTTGGCCATTCACAGTCACAAAGGAGATTGGGACTCTCCAAATTCTAAAGGGGAGGTAGTCCAGATTAATAAAAACAACACTGGATTTGGATTCAGAAGAGTTGCATTCTAATCCTGGCTCTGCCTGTTTATCAACTTGTGTGACCTCAAGAAAGTTATTTCCTTTATCTGTGCCTTCATAACAATAAAAATTAGCATTTGGATGGTACTGTGCTATGTTATTTCATTTGATCCTCTCAATGACCCTTTGAAATAGATACTATTATTATCCTCATTTTACAGATGAAAAGAACTGAGGTTGAGAGTGATGAGGATCACATACCTAGTAAGTATCTGGTGCAGAACTAAAAATCAGATTTTTATGTCTCCAAGTCTTGCCCTTTAACCACTACACCACCTAAGCAACTTAGTTTTACCATCTTTAAAAGGAGAGGGTAAGACTATATGATCTCTAAAAAAATCCTTTCCAGCCTTAATAATTTCTATGGTTCCATGATTCTAAGTCTGTTTCCTTTCTGCCATGCAGCCTTCCTCAGTCACCTCATTTCTCAATATGTCTTCAAATCTATGGCCCAAATTCCACATCTCAACACCCTTATCTACTTTAAGCCTCACTGTCAGAATGTATTGTAATCCTACCCAGAGAAATATAAGTGATGTTTTGGGAGAAGAAATATAACGAGGATTTGTTGTAGATGTGCTGGGTAGGTGTTACTGTAGAGCATTTAAAAGTACTTGCTTTCATGCAGAAATCTTTTGTTTTTCCCTCTTTTTATGTCCCCCAAGTCATACTTCCTACTAAAAAAATCCTTGACTAGGAGAAACCTTAAAAAGGTAATTTCATCCATCTCTATACTTCCAGGAAAGACTCTACCTAATCTAACCTGGGAAGGTAAGATTCCAGACCAGTTTTAAAGAACCTACAAGAAGGGTAACTGCAAAAACTCTCATGATCACAAATTCCTGTGTTGAGCAAGTTTCATTTAATTTAATTATTATCAATTTAACAGTTGAGAGATTTTTCTTGAAATCTGAGATTTATCATAGGGAATAGCCTTGAAGCCAGGAAAGCCTGGGGTTAAATTTCATATCTGATACACATTCATTATGTGATCCTGGACAAATCACATAGTCTCTCAATGCTCTGGGTAGCTGTCTAAGACTGTAAGTTACAGGAAAAGTGCTAATCTGCATTGGTCCCCACTCAGGAATTCCCTAGATCAATGAAATCAAAAATCCAGTTTATTTCTTGGCTCTTATGGTAGGATTCTAGAGTTTGAAGAGACTTTACTGGCCATTTGATCCTACTTATATCACACCATTGACTTTTAAACAGAGTATGTATTGTACAAGACACTATATTTAAGGTTTAAGCAGTACTAGATGACCACTGAGGTCCCTTCCAATTCCATAATTCTATAAGTTTCTGTCTTCTGTCCCTGTCTCTGTCTCTGTCTCTCTCTGTCTCTCTGTCCCTCTGTCTCTCTCTGTCTCTCTGTCTCTCTGTCTCTCTCTCTTTCTCTCTTCTCTCTCTCTCTCTCTCTCTCTCTCTCTCTCTCTCTCTCTCTCTCTGTCTCTCTCTCTCTCTCTCTCACACACACACACACACACACTCCCCTCATCACTTTTAAACTCTGATATATACATCCATCTTCTACTTATGAAGTTAATTTCTTTTTTCTTTTCTATTTTTTTGTCTTTTTGGAAGGGTGAAGGCAGGGCAATTGGAATTAAGTGATTTGCCCAAGGTCACACAGCTAGTAAGGGTTAAGTGTCTGAGGCCAAATTTGAACTCAGGTTCTCCTGACTCCAGGGCCAGTGCTCTAACACTGAGCCACCTAGCTGCCCCATGAAATTAATTTCTAAAACCAAATCAAACACTTTATATTGATCTCTATTAAGTTTCATCTTCTTATATTCATCCCTATCTTCTAGTCTGTCAAGACCTTTTCTGGATTATGACTCTGTCATCTATTGTGCTAACACTCCCAACTTCAAGTCATTTGAAAATTTGATGAAGCCTTGCTATCTTATGCACTTAAGTCATAGATTCATAAGATCATAAATCTAGACTAGAAAGGACTTTAAAGACTATCTTGTCCAAATCTCTGTTTTACTGATGGAGAACTAAAGTCAAAAGAGGGTCAATACCTTGCTTGGGGTCACATGGCTAGTAAGAATCTGAGGTAGGCTTTGAATCTAGTTCATCCTGACTCCAAGCCCAGAACTCCATGCACTATTCTGTGCTACAAATTTGTCTTAGATATGACAAATTTGAGATGCCTTGGATATCTTATTCAAAATGCCTAGGCTAATTGTAATGTGGAATAAGAGCTCAAAAGAGGGAGTGTAAGACAGTAGTATAGTCATAGGAAAGATTGATACCCATCTCTTTATTCATCCACTTCAGCCATGCCATAGCCTCAAATATCAGTTCTTTCCTTTGGTGGTAAGAAAAATAAGTCTACTTACTTCTCTATATCAAAGCCCTTCAAATTATCTTGAAGACAGCTGCTTGAAACTAAGCCTTTTCTCCAGACCAAACCATCTCAGTTCCAATAGTAAGATAATCACTTTATTTGTCATTGCTTAAAGGTTTATTTTTTGCTATCAGAACTTTTCCCTTCTTTCAAACCTGCTCAAGATTCCAGACCTGATGGCTGAGAAAGACTGAGATTGCTTCAAGGCTTACTTCTATACACACTATAAAAATGAACGTATCTATATTCCCCGAAGAACTTTTTGTAGGGTGTGACAAGACTCACTGTCTAATAAATCAGAGCCTTGCTTTTCCTTGACCCAAAAAGCATCACAAAAGTTGTTAAATATTGCAAGCAAAGATTTAAGTCTCAGTAGTTAAGCTATCAAATGCTAGAATAACTTCCCTAATTGATACCTATGCATCTAAGTTTGGGGACTTCTTCCTAAATTAAATACTATAAGTATCTGTCCAGTAGATAGTTTTTGTTTTTTTTTAAGACCTTGCCTTCTAAGCTAATTTGATTAGGAAATGCTGATTGAAAAGTTTATAGCAGGGGGGTCAGAGTCAAGATGGTGGAGTAGAAGCTGGACCTCCCCACTGCTCCGGCTTCCACTTTCCCCAATCCATGTAAAAAGGGGACTCTGAACAAACTTTGGAGCTGCAGAACCCACAAAACGACACAGAGAAGCTAACCTCTTGCGGAGGACAGCCCAGCAGGTCGGCAGGAATTGGCCAGCGCAGCGCTCTGGGAGCCTAGTCCAGCCCCATGCCAAGGCTTTAGCTCCAGGGCGGGCCTGAACAGCCCCCTGGCTGGAGGGACTCCAGATCAGCAGCAGCTGTGGTGGTTTCCAGATTTATCGACACATAGATGCAAAGGACAACGTGAGAGTTCGGTGCAGTCTGGACTTTGAGACCCAGTAAATGGGAGTGCATGGCTTTTGCCCCAGGGGCAAGAAACTACTGAGACTCCCGCACAGCCAGCCAGCACCACGTGGCAGCTTCAGCTCCTGGCCTGCAGAGTGTAAGGAGACCAAGCACCAGTCTGAGGGGTAATCACTCTTGCTTTAACCTGCTTGGATCTGCATTGCAGCATAGGGTGGAGGTCCTGGGGTGTGTGTCCAGCTTACCAGAGCGTGTGGAGACCTCAGAGAGGGCACCCATCTAATACCTCCAGCAGCTGAGAAAACCCCAGCATTTGGCATGAAAGCTACCCTGTCTGGTGGCAGAGTCCTAGTGTGGCAAAAAGTCCAGGGGTCAAGTGACTGAGGGGCGACATGACCAGGCAAAGGAAACAAAGCAGACAGAAGATTCCAACATTAGACTCTTATTTTGGGGACAAAAAGGAGCAAAGCATGGAACAGGAGGAAGACAGTGAAGTCAGAACTCCTGCACCAAAAGCTTCAAAGGAAAATATGAGTTGGTTACAGGCCATAGAGGACCTTAAGAAGCAGATAAGAGAAGTGGAGGAAGAGAAATGAGAACAATGAAAGAAAATTACAAAATGAGAGTCAACAGCCTGACTGAGGAAAATCACACCTTAAAAAACAGACTAACTCAAATGGCAAGAGAGGCTCAAAAAGGCAATGAAAGGAGAAGAATGCCTTAAAAAGCCCAATTTGGCAAATGGAAAAAGAATCTCTCAAGCTCAACGAGGAGAATCATTGCTTCAGAATTAGATTGGAGCAAATGGAAGCTAATGACTTTATGAGAAATCAAGATGCTGCTAAACAGATCCAAACAAATGAAAAATAGAAGGCAATGTGAAATATCTCATGGGGAAAAACCACTGACATGGAAAATAGATCCAGGAGAGATAATTTTAAAATTATTGGACTACCTGAAAGCCATGATCAAAGTAAGAACCTAGAAATCATCCTTGAAGAAATTCTCAAGGAAAATTGCCCTGATGTTTTAGAACCAGAAGGCAAAATAGAGGTTGAAAGAATCCACTGATCACCTCCTGAAGAAGATTCCAAAAAGAAAACTCCTAGGAATATTATAGCCAGGTTCCAGAATTCGCAGATCAAGGAGAGAATATTACAAGCAGCCAGGAAGAAACAATTTGAATATTGTGGAAATACAATCAGGATAACCCAGGATCTGGCAGCTTCTACACTGAGGGATCGAAGGGCTGGAATATGATATTCTGGAGGGTAAAGGAGCTGGGAATAAAACCAAGAGTCACCTACCCAGCAAAACTGAGTATCATGTTTCAGGGGAAAATATGGTCATTTAGTGGAATAGAGGACTTTCAAGCATTCTTACTGAAAAAAACAGAATTGAATAGAAAATTTGACATTCACATACAAGAAGCAAGAGAAGCATGAGTAGGTAAACAGGAACTTATCAAACTTGAACTATTAACATTCCTACATGGAAAAACAATAATTGTAACTTATGAAACTTTTCTCAGTGGTTGAAGGGAATAATATATATATATATATATATATATATGAGGGTATATGGGCACATGAATACATATGTGATTGTGTGTATATATGTTTACAGGTATACATAGATAGAGGGCACAGGACCAATTTAACAGGAAGGGATGATACTTAAAAGGTGAAATTAAGAGGTGAGAGAGGAATATAATGAGAGGAAATGGAAAGAGACAAAATGGGGTAAACTATCTCATATAGAAGAGGCAAGGGAAAATGGTTACAATGGAGGGGAAGAATAGGAAGGCAAAAGGGAATGGGTCAATTTTATTCCCATTGAATTTGGCTTGAGGAGGGAATGAAATACACACTAAATGGGGTATTTCACCCTCCAGGAGAGTAGGGGGGAGGGGGATGAGAGGGGGGATGATGGAAGGGAGGGCAGGCTGGTGGGGAGGGAAGTTGCAAGCACCTACTTTTGAAAAGGGACGGGATCTAAGTAGAGAATAAATAGAACAAGTGGGAGGTGGGATAGGAGGGAGGGAAATATAATCATTCTTTTACAATATATCTGCTATGTTATTGTTTTGCATTAGCCACACATGTACAACCTATACTGAACTGCTTATCTTCCCAGTAAGGGTGGGTGACAAGGGAGGAAGGGAATGAATCTGGAATTCAAAATTTTAAAAGCAAATATTAAAAATATATATGTATATATATATATATACTATTATTAATACTATTTTACATGTAATTGGGAAATAAGATATACAGGCATTGGGGCATAGAGATCCACTGGAAAAGTTGAAAGGGGTATGGGAGAAAATATGGGAGACAGCAGATTGGAGGAGGGGATATCCTGTGGACTGCTATTTTGGAGCAGTGGGTAGGGGAAAAACGGTGAGAAAATTTGTAACTCAAAATCTGGCGGAAATGAATGATGTAAATCAGAAGTTAATAAAGCATTTAAAAAAAAGAAAAGTTTATAGCTAGTGAAAACATCATGGGGGTTCAGATGAATCTTACCACTTACCTGGTTACAGTGCAAAAATTAAAAATAATTTGAACTTGTTTGAAAAGAATATGTGAACATTACAACGTATAAAATTACATGGTATTTTACTACTTTCAAGTATAACTAAAACTACTATGTAATCTGTTGTTATTGAATCATTCCAGCTGTGTCTAATTCTTCATGACCCCATTTGGGCTTTCCTAGGCAAAAGTACTGCATTGGTTTGTCATTTCCTTTTCCAGTTCATTTTGCAGAGGCAAACAGGGTTAAGTGACTTGCCCAGAGTCACACAGCTAAGTCTGGATTTGAACTCGGGTCTTCCTGACTCCAAGGCTGACTCTATTCAGTGTTCTGCTTAACTGTATGTAATGTATGTATATGTGTGTGTATGACTGTATAGTATACATAAAATATTTTGTAGATAATATATAAGTATTATATAATAATACCAATATGTTATTAAGACAACTATAATTAAAACTAAAATAGTCTGGTGAAGTTTTAATAAATTAATTAATAAATTAGTTGTAAATACCAGGCCCAATGTTTATATGTTCATGAATGCTTTCCAAGGCTTTGAAAAGTAATCAAGCCATTTTTCTTTTACAATTTTTTACATTCTTATTTGTTGATTTTCCCATATAATCTTAGTTGGTTCTATCAATTTGCTTAACAGATACTCATCTCATAGATAGATCAAAAGCAAACTTCAGTCCAAGACAGATCAAAATTTTCTTTAGTTCTGAAATAGAAGAGTCAACATATCTTGTGTTTTTATATCTATACTATACCCACGTATATTTGAAAAACTGCATACTTGATGACCTTTATAAAAGATCTAATTTTCAGAGCACCTATTTGAACCACACAGGACCAAGGACAAATTCCCAGGGAATTCTACTGAAGACCTCATTCTAAGTTGACATTAAACTATTAATAACTACTTTTTTTAGTCCTTTCCTCTAACCCACATATCTCCATCTTTTCCATATGAATAATATGAGAAAAAATGATAAATAATCCTTTTGCTAATATCTAGGTAAACTATATAGCTAATATTTGTCTGATCAACCAATTTAAAAATAACGTTAGTCTGCCCTGACTTGTTCTTGATGAAGCCATCTTGGCCCTTTGTGATTATTTCCTTTTCCAGACGTGTACTTACCATTGCTTTAATAATCAGGTCTAGAATTTTGTCATAAATAAAAGTCCAGCTCATTGGCATATAGTTTTCAGACTATTCTCTTCCATTTTTTGAAAACTGAATTATTTTACTCTTTCAAATCCTGTAACAGTTCTCCAATTCTCCATAGCTTTTGTGACACTGACAGTGGCTGTCAAATCATAATCATCAGTTCTTTCTGTGCCCTAATCAAGTCCACAAGCATATATATTAAGTGCCTGCACTTTAGCATGTAAGGGCTAGAGATACAAAGAAAGGCAACAATTTAATTTAATTTAAAAATTAGTCCCTCTTCTGAAGGAGATCACAGTATAATGGGGGAGAAAAGATGCTAACTATGTATAAACAAGATAGAGACTGGATAAACTGGAGATAATTCACAGGGAAGACATTGACATGAAGGAGGACTGGGAAAGGCTTCTGGCAAAAGGTGATGTTTTACCTAAGACTTACAGGAAGCCAGAAAAGTCAAGAAGCAGGAATGAAGAGGGAGATTATTTCAGGAATGGAGGATAGCCTAGGGAAATGATTGGAGTCAGGAGATGGAGGATCTCATGTGAGGAACAACAGGGATGTCAGAATCACTAAATTGTAAAGTTATATAGAGGAGAGCAAAGCATACGAAGGTGGGAAAGATAGGAAGGGGACAGGTAATGACAGGCTAGGATGCTGTTCACCAGATCTTAAATGGGCATCAATTCCTTATTTACTATCCAAAAATCATTTAATCTCTCTGGAAAAGAAAAGAAAATCAAAATAATAATTAATCAATTCTGCCATCATTCCGTTGTCAGTTATCATTATCCTAGCCCCTTTTTGATACTTCCCTTTGGCTCAATATTGATTTTTTTAAATATGCAACTTTTTGTTGTCCATTTTTTCTCACCACCCATAGCCTCTTCTGAATTTTAAGGCTCCTAGTACTATTATACTTTAACTTGTCTCAATGAACAAAAATATTTTTTTCCCTCCTTCCTGCCACCACTTAGAAAAATCCTTGTAGCAAAAATGCATAGTCAACCCCATCTCAGAAAAAGAAATTGAACAAGCCATCAGTCAACTCCCTAGGAAAAAATCTCCAGGGACAGATGGATTTACTAGTGAATTCTATCAAAAATTTAAAGAACAACTGATTCCAATACTCTACAAACCATTTGGGAAAATTAGTGAAGAAGGAGTCCTACCAAATTCTTTTTATGACACAAATATGGTACTGATACCTAAATCAGGAAGAGATAAAACAGAGAAAGAAAATTATAGACCAACCTCCCTCATGAATATAGATGCAAAAATTCTAAATAAAATACTAGCAAAAAGACTACAGCAACTTATCTCAAGAATAATACACTTTGATCAGGTAGGATTTATTCCAGGAATGCAAGGATGGTTTAATATTAGAAAAACCATCAGTATAATTGATCATATCAACAATAAAACTAGCAGAAACCACATGATCATCTCAATAGATGGAGAACAGGCTTTTGACAAAATACAACATACATTCCTATTAAAAATATTAGAAAATATAGGAATAAATGGAGCCTTCCTTAAAATAATAGGTAGCATCTATTTAAAGCCATCAGCAAGTGTTATATGTAATGGGAAGAAGCTAGAAGCATTTCCCATAAGATCAGGGGTGAAACAAGGGTGTCCACTATCACCCCTCTTATTCAATCTGGTATAGAAATGTTAGCAGTAGCAATTAGAGAAGAAAAAGAAATCAAAGGAATCAAACTAGGCAAAGAAGAGACCAAGCTATCACTCTTTGCAGATGATATGATGATATACTTAGAGAATCCTAGAGAATCAAGTAAAAAACTACTTGAGACAATAAATAAATTTGGCAAAGTTGCAGGATATAAAATAAACCTACACAAATCCTAGGCATTTCTATATATTTCCAATGAAATTCAACAGCAAGAGATAGAAAGAGAAATACCATTTAAAGTTGCTGTAGACATTATAAAATATTTGGGAATCTACCTGCCAAAACAAACCCAGGACCTATGTGACCACAACTGCAAAACACTTTTCACACAAATAAAGTCAGAACTAACTAACTGGAAAAATATCAATTGCTTATGGCTGGGCCGAGCTAATATAATAAAAATGACAATTTAACCTAAATTAAATGATATATTTAGTGCCATACCAATTAATTCACCAAAAAACTACTTTATAGAGCTAGAAAAAAATAGTAACAAAATTCATTTGGAAGAATAAAAGTTCCAGAATATCAAGGGAATTAATGAAAAGAAATGCTAGGGAAGGTGGATTAGATATACCAGATTTAAATCTGCATTATAAAGCAGCAGTCATCAAAACTACTGGTACTGGCTAAGAAATAGAGGAGTGGATCAATGGAATAGATTAGGCACACAAGATTCAGAAGTCAACAACTATAGTAGTCTATTGTTTGATAAACTCCAAGACCCTGGTTTTTGGGATAAGAACTCACTATTTGACAAAAACTGCTGGGAATACTGGAATATAGTATGGCAGAAACTAGGGATAGACCATTATCTAATACCATATGCCAAAATCAAGTCTGAATGGGTGCATGATCTAGGTATAAAGGTTGATACTATAAACAGTCTTGTAAAACAAGGAATAGTTTACCTGTCAGACTTGTGGAGAGGGAAAGACTTTATGACGAAACAAGAATTAGAGAACATTATAAAATGTAAAATGGATAATTTTGACTACATGAAATTGAAAAGCTTCTGTACAAACAAAGCCAATATAACCAAGACTAAGAGGGAGGTGAGAAATTGGGAAAGAACCTTTACAACCTATGTCTCCGACAAAGGACTCATTTCTAATATATACAGAGAATTGAGTCAAATTTATAAGAATACAAGTCATTCCCCAATTGATAAATGGTTAAAGGATATGAACAGGCAATTTTCAGAGAAAGAAATTAAAGATATCTATAAGCACATGAAGAAATGCTCTAAATCACTATTGATTAGAGAAATGCAAATCAAAACAACTCTGAGGTACCACATCTCACTAGTCAGATTGGCTAAGATGGCAAAACAGGAAAATGACAAATGCTGGAGAGGATGTGGGCAAATTGGAACACTAATGCATTGCTGGTGGAGTTGTGAACTGATCCAGCCTTTCTGGAGAGCAATATGGAATTATGCCCAAAGGGTTATAAATACTTTCATATACTTTGACCCAGCAATACCACTCCTAGGGTTATATCCCAAAGAGATCATAGAAGTTGGAGGAAGGCCCATATGTACAAAAATGTTTATAGCAGCTCTTTTTGTGGTGGCAAAGAATTGGAAATTAAGAGGGTGCCCATCAATTGGGGAATGGCTGAACAAGCTGTGGTATATGCATGTTATGGAATACTATTGTGCTATAAGAAATGAGGAGCAGACGGTCTTCATATTTACCTGGAGAGGCTTAAAAGAGCTGATGCTGAGTGAGAAGAGTAGAACCAGGAGAAATCTGTACACAATTACAGACACAGCATATTGTGATGATCAACTTTGATAGACTAGACTCTTCTCAGCAATGCAGTGATATAAGTCAATCCCAAAAGACTCATGATGGAGAGAAATATGTGTATCCAGAGAAAGAACTAGAAAGAACTGAGTTTATATCCAGGTGGAAGCAAAATACCTGATCTTTTTCCTTCTCTTGTTTGGTTTTATGTCCTCTACCATTTTTCATTCCATCTGATACAATCCATCTTTATAACCTGACTAATGTATAATGTGAAAGTATTTACAGATCCTATACTTGACTATATGCTGCCATGGGAGGGAAGGGAAGGAGGGAGACAAAATGTGAAACTCAAGGAATTGTGGAATTGAATCCTGTAAACTAAAAGGAAACAACAAATTAATTAAAAAGTAAAAAATAATTAAAAATGCATAGTCAAGTAAAACAAATTCCTGTATTGGTCATTTCCAAAAGATGTATGTCTCATTTTACACTTTGTATATATCATTTCTCTGTAAGGAGGTGGGTAGCATGTTTTATCATGACTCCTCTGAAATTGTGGTTGCTTATTTTGCTGATCAGAGTTCATAAGTCTTTCAGAACTGTTTACCTTTGCAATGTTGTTATTGTATTGATTGCTCTCTCAGTTCTGCTTCCTTCATTCTGTATAAATTCATACAAGTCTTCCCAGGTTTCTCTGAAATACTTTTAATAAATTCTCATGGTACAAGAGTACCTTATTAAATTAATATACTATAATTTATTCAACCAATTGGTGGTCACCTCCTTATTTTTCCACTTCTTTACCACTATAGAAAAGATGCTATAAATATTTTTGTGCATCTAGTCTTTTTCCTTTATTATTATTTCTTTGAGATATAGGTCTTAGCGCTAATGTTACAAAGCCTTTCATTTTTTTGTATGTTACTTCTCTGTTGACTTTCCTTGCTTTTATCATCTATATAGACCTTCACAAAAATCTAAGTTTGGTGGCAAGTTATCTGTGCATCCATACCAGTAACTTCAGAAAGTTCATTTTTCTTCCTCATCAAAATGATGCTCCTTTATGTCCAGAATTTCATTCTTGGGATTTTTCATATCTCTCTTCAACTTGGCTCCATAGGATCCTGTGTATCCATCTTCTGAACCCTTTAAAATCTGCTCTCCAAAATCAAGGATGCATATAAGATTCAGCTCTAATTGTTTTCTTTATCCGAGACTCTAAGATGTATTGGTTACTTCCACTCCAGAAACAAGTTAGTGAGAATACACCCAGAACAGAATTTTCTTTTATTAATTCCCCCATCTTCTGAAGGATAAAATTATTATTAAAGTAAGTATTCTTAAGTTATTAGCTATTCTGCTTTTGGAAGATAAAGAACTTCAGTAGATTTCTTGATAATTGAAATCCCCCTCACTATATGCCAGGCTTGTGCAATGTTTAAAAAACTCCTCATTTATGTCCTCTTTCCATCCTGGTGGTCTATAGTCAATTGCAACATTGCTTCTGATTGTCATTCCCTTGATCTTCCACCAAATAATATCCGTCGTGTTTCCCACCCCCAACAAACTCAGTTCCTGAATTTTTTCACATGACATACCTGCTTACTACACAATGCCACTCTTCCTTTTCATACTGCTCTGTTACTTTTGAATAACCCCTACCCAGCCAGGGTTATGAGGCAACCAGGTGGCACAGTGGATAGAACACCAGGCCTAAAGTCGCAGACCTGAGTTCAAATTCTGCCTCAGATTCCTACCTAGCTGTGTGGTCCTGGGCAAGTTGTTTATCCCTGTTTGCCTCACTTCCACAACTGTAAAATGAGATGGAGAAAGAAATGGCAAATCACTCTAGCATCTTTGCCAAGAAAACCCCAAAAGGAGTCACAAAGAGGCAGAAGTGACTGAAACAAGTGAACAACAACCAGAGCTATATTCTAGTCATGAATTTAGCTTCAGTAAAGCTCAGTGGTACTCCTGAGGTCAAATTTGACCCTTGCATTAGGATTGCGAGCTCATCTTGGCTTTTTGCCTTGACTTTGTCCATTTGCATGTGGACATTTGAGACCAGGGATTTAATATTGGCTCTTTTATTTCATCCTTTGTGAACTTCTTTATGGTATCTGTCTTGATAGAGGCATATGTATGCATATATACATACATGTGTATCACACATATATGCCTACACACATATGTATTGATATATGCACATGTAAATGTGTGCTTACATACACACATATGTCTCCATCAAGACAAATGCCAGAATGTTGTTGTTGTTATTGTTTATCCTTCATTTTTGAAGAGGACTGATGACATCATGAGGCAATGTCCTGATTTGTTTATGAATTGGATCTAAGTGAGGCAGAATTGCACAAAGTCATCGGCCTCACTCTTTCTTCCGGAATCGTCAAAATCCAGTGGCAAAACAAAAGTCAGGATGACTGTTGATGGCCTGAGATGCAATGAATGACCATGGCATCTTCAATGCCTGACCAAGCTCTAAGCATCCGCAGCACCTACCTCAGTCACTTCCATGGCTATTGGAACAAATTGTTCTTTTTCTCCCATTTTGCCAGAGAAAGTCTGCATATGCTTGGGATAGACAATCCCCCTAACTCACTGATAGGTCTGAGAACTGTCAGTTGTCCTCTACCAGAAAGAATAGCTATATAATGAAGGAAGGAGAATAGGAGTTGAGATCATTTTGGGACCATGGCTTAAAATATAAGAATGAATGACTTCAGGAACAAATTACTTGATTAGAATGTATTTGCCACTAAATGTATTTATACATTTAGAATGTATAAATCTAATCAAAACAACTGCAAACTAAAAAAATTTGGGGAAAGAGAGAAATGCATATATAAATATGTTTGTGTCTACACGTACATGCATGTACACAGGCATGAGTTTATAAGTATACATACATGTATTTTATCTCTTCCCCATTTTTTTTTTTCAGTTTAAATCCCTTTTGATTACATTTAAAAGAAACTAGGCAAATACATTCTTATAAAAGTCTGTTCTCATCCAGGATCCTGTCATTCTTATATTTTAAGCCATGGTCTCAAAACCCAAATACCATTCTCAGACACCATCTTATTAGCCAACTTTTTACTTCCCATGACTCATAGGATCACAAGATTTTGAGCTAAAAAGGACTTGGAGAACATTTAATTAAGAGTTCTCATCTTATAAATTAGGAAGCTAATCCCCAGAGGGGTTAAGTGACCTATGGCCACATACTTAGCATGTAGAAGATTTAGGATTTCAGGCCAAGCTCTCTAGGCTCCATTTCTAATACTCTTTACCCAAAGGACTGTTATATGGCAACTGGCCCCTTTTTCCTTTGGTGATCTTTTCAATGTAGTCTGCCAATGAACAAAAGGTACAATTATTTTTTTTTTTGTAGACTTAAACACCTTCATTGACTTTCACTATTTGGCACTTACTTTGTACAATGCATGTGTTTCTTTTTTGTAATTATTTAATATTTAATGTTCCCCTAATTAAATGTAAAAAAACAATGTTAACATCATGTTTTATAAATTTTGAGTTCCAAATTTTCTCCCTCCCTCTCCTCCACCTTCACTGAGAAGGCAAACTATTTAGTATAGGTTATACATGTTCAGTCATGTAAAACATATTTTCATATGGATCATGTTAATACATGTGTTTCTAAAAACTTACAGAGAAAGAAATCAAACACAATTTTCAAATACATTATAGTAGCTCATCCCTTAAAGCAGAAATTCTTAACTTTTTTGGTGTCATCGACCTCTTTGGGAGTCTACTTAGCCTTTGGTGAAGGCTAAGTACCCCTTCTCGGAATAATATTTTTAAATGCATAAAATAAAATACATAGAATTAATTAATCAAGCAATGAATAAACATGTATAAACACCTACTACTTGCCAGACATTATATTGCACAATGGATTACAAAATGAACCAATTATATTCAAATTATTTTATTAAAATAATTTTTTAAAACAAGGTAATAAGCCTTAAGGTTAAGAACTCCTGCTTTAGTTTCTGTGATGAACCCTATCCTTCAATCCATTTTCTGAGTAACTTATGGTTCTCATGTACAAGATCTATTCTAACTAATTGCTAGGTACATTTGTATTTTCAAAAAATTCAAATAATAACAGTAGTTCATATTTATAAAGTACTTTAATGTTGGTAAAGTACAGCAACTCTAGGTAGTAGACAGTATAAGTATTACTATACCCATTTTTCAAAAGAGAAAACTTAGACTCGGTAAGATTAAGAAAATTGCCCGTGATTGCACAACTAATAACTTATTATCTCAGACAGTATTTGAATCCAAGTCTTGATTACAAGTTAGTGATCAACTCATTATTCCACCCACTTCACTACTATTCCTGGTTCAAATAATTGTGTTTAGCATATGGTAAGCAGAAACAGTGCAGTTAATTCTTAGCTCAAGACAACTGGCATTTTTGCAAGTTTCATAATGTATTTGACCTAATTCTGCGTCTGGAAGGCAACCTTCCACAATGTTTGTGGTAGGACAGAGGGGGTGGGAGATGACTGGGACCTATCCTCCCCCTTCTTGAAAACAGAATGTTTTTCTTCTGGGCTGCCTAACTCCTACATGATGAAAAAACTGACCAGAATTGCAGAAAATTTCCCAAGGTAAGAATGACTCCCTCCTACATCACCTCCAAGCAAACACACACATTTTAATCAGTGGCACCCACAGAGAGAAATTACTCACCAGAGCTAAGAGACAGTTGAGAAGTAGGACCATGCAAACAGGGAATATGCAGATTGCCAAGGTCATATTCTAAACCAATTCAGTCAAACTAATTTACTCAGTCTACTTGGTGGACTTTTCCAATTCTGTTTTCTTTGTGCCTTTCAGCCCTGGAGAATACTAAGTGGAAATACAGAATCAGACAGAAGTGAATGAATTTATTTTCCAGGGATTTCCCAGCTTCCATGATCACCAGCTCCCTCTCTTTATTGTGCTTCTTGCCCTGTACATCTTAACCCTGGTTGGCCATGACATCATCATAATTATCTTCAGCACTGATCATCACTTCCATGTGCCTATATACTTCTTCTTAACTATGCTGATCACTTCTGAGACCATATATCCTTTGGTCATTATTCTATAAATGCTGTACAACCTCATGAGTCTGAGCCAATCCATGACCTGGAAGGTTACGCCACCTTTTTCTTTATCACCTTAGCTATCAACAACTTTGCTGTGAGCTTTCTTGTTCACAGTAATGAGATTTGATTGACATGTAGCCATTCATGACCTGAAGCATAGAGTCATCATGAACTCAGCTGGTATGTAGAGCATGTAGCAATGATCTTATTATAGTAGTGTCACAGGTTACACCAGTGTTTGATCTTCCTTTCTGCAGTAAAGAAGTGCCCCACTTCTTTTGTGACATTTGTCCTGTAGTGAAACTTCCCTGCCTTGACACTACTGTCAAAAAGATTTTTTTTTGTTTTTTGGAGGTCAATTGGGGTTAAGTGACTTGCCCAAGGTCACATGGCTAGTTTTTGTGTTAAGTATCTGAGGCTGGATTTGAACTCAGGTCCTCCTGACTCCAGGGCTGGTGCTCTACTCATTGCACCACCTAGCCTCCCCTAAATGAGGACTTTGGACTAGAGGACCTCTAACCTCCCTTTTTTGCTTTTTGGAGGGCAACTGGGGTTAAGTAACTTGCCTGAGGTCACATGGCTAGTTTTTGTGTTGTGTCTGAGGCCAGATTTGAACTCAGGTCCTCCTGACTCCAGGGCCGGTGCTCTACTCACTGCTCCACCTAGCCACCCCTGTCAAAGAGATTTTGATGCTTATAAGTGTGATGGTGATCCTGGTGTCCAGGGCCTTGGTCTTTGTCTCCTATGTGCTCATCATCTTCACCATCCTTAAAATTGCCTTTCTGGGGGGTTGGCAGAAGGCCTTTTCTCCATGTGCCTTCCACATCACTGTGGTCATTGTTCACCATGGTTGTATATCTATTGCCTACCTAAAGTCCAAATCAGAGAACACCAGAAACCAGGACCAGTTGATTTCAATGACCTATACTGATATCACTCTACTACTCACTCCTGTTGTACATAGCCTGAGGAACCAGAAGGTCAAGGATGCTCTGTGTCAGGTTTTAGGAAAAAGGTTTTTTATCCATTGTTTCATGGTACCAAGAAACCACAACATTAGATAAGAGAGGGCCTGGATGGGTACATGTTATTCAAAAGAAATTGGATATTAAGGAATCCAGGAACCAGAGAGTATTTGGATGGAAAGTAAAGAGAGAGAAAACCAAAGCTATTTTTTCATGCAGCTTACTACAGACAATCTAGAGAGAAAGAGGAAACAGATGAGGTGTTTGGGGAATATGGCACACAGGCATGATATAAAAGTGATGGGGAACTTAATTATCCAGACATTTACTGAAGTTCTCTCTGCCTGCCAAAAACAGAGTAGCTAACCACTTTTTTATTTACCTCAATAATAATTTCACCCTTCAAGATGTAGAGGAATCAACAAGGAAATGTTCTTTTCTGGATCTCTTCTCACAAACAGCTATTATTTGCTTGCTGTTTTAAAAATTATAAAACTTTGCAGGGAAGTGGCCCCTTCTTCTTAGAGTTTATGTTAAAATAGGGGAAATCCAGGTGTACTCTGATATGCATGCTACATTTGGGGGAAGTAGACTTCAAAGGGTTCATATAGATAGGATCCTATTGAGTAAAATTCTATAGAGGAAGTCCCAGGAAGGATGGCAGATAGTCACAAAGAAAATTTGGAAGATACAAAGAGAAACAATTCCAATAAGGAAGGGCAGTGGGGTTCTTTTGAAGAGACCAATCTCACTGCTCAGGGAAAACACACAAACTTAGATTTTTTAAAAGGAATGGATAGAAATTAGAAGCAAGGTCAAGCAGCAAAGGATGAAAGAGGAATGG
Organism: Petaurus breviceps papuanus; assembly: GCF_028583685.1. Classification (NCBI taxonomy): domain Eukaryota; kingdom Metazoa; phylum Chordata; class Mammalia; order Diprotodontia; family Petauridae; genus Petaurus; species Petaurus breviceps. The sequence continues at coordinate 3,057,508 of NW_027187267.1, forward strand.
TACGGTCATTTTAAAAATAGTTTCCATAAATGTTAAAGCTCAGAATGATCTGAAACTAGCAAGGGAAACTAAGATCAACAAAATCTTTTTGCTTTTAGCTATTGTGAAAGATAAAGGAGGAACAAAGAAGACAGAGGACATTTGTTTGGGGTGGATGAGACAGTGATAAATGACTGGAAAAAGGCAGAGTTGCTCGATTTTTATTTTGTTTTGTTTTCTCTGCAAAGGAGAATCACCTTCTATTGGAAGTGACAGAACAAAAATGACTAACAGGTAATTGATACCCAAGATAAGTGAGAAGATAATAAAAGAACATCTAATTTCCCTTGAATGAAGAATTCAAGTTACTTAGCCCAGATGACCTTGATCTTTGTTTCCTGAAGGAACTGGCACATGAAACTGCTGAGTCAATATCAATAAAATCTGAAAGAATGTAGGAAATGAAAGAGTTAGCAGAAAAATTGCAGAAGGACAAAGGTGATCCTAATTTTCAAAAATGGAGAAGAGCAGTCTGCAGAACTATAGCCCAACAAACATGATTTCAAAGCTAAGCAAAGGGAGGGGAGGTTCATCTCTAGATTGCTTTGGAGGAATGAAATTTGGGGTCATAGTAAATTATATGCCACACTAATCGGGCCAAACTGGTATTCTCTCTGTTCCTTGCATAACCATCTCTTGTCTCTGTGCCTTTGCACTGGCTGGCCTTCCCCCATGCTTCAATGGTACTCACTCCTTACCTCATAGAATTCCTCTCTTTTTCCCACTCAACTTAAGCACCACCTTCTTCATGAAGCCCTTCTAGTCCTTCCAACTGCTCGTGCTGTCCCTCCCAAAATACTTTGTCTTTATTATATACTTATTCTATTGTATTTATTCAGCATATGCTCATTGTCTCCCCTATTAAAATCGTTGGCTCCTTGAAAGTATAAATTGTTTTATTGTTTGTATATGTATGGCCAGTGCCTAGTATAGCATCTAGCTTAGTCAGTGATTAATAAATATTTGTTGATTAATTTATTGACTTTCCAGATGGGTTGAACTAGTCAGAATTTACATATCCACTGGCATAATCTTTAAGAAAATAGTGTCATCTTCACACAGTGAAGATTTATCAAAATAAGACACCAATGATACATATTAATTAGCAGATCCCTTTTGTGACAAACTACCAGGTCACCAAACATGACTTCACTATATTCATCAAAATATTCTTTCATATTGGTCCATTCTTCTGCTACCTTCACACAAGGAACTAATCATAGTTTAGGTCTGTACTTTTTTTCATACCCCAAGTATGAAAAGCCAAGTATTATGAAGCTTTGATGCATTTTATTAATTAGCATTTAAGGTACAAAATGCATTGTACCACAGTGTGAGGAACTTTTTTGGTGTACAAACTATGTCAGTATGTAAAATACAGGTACACAATCTGGTTTCTTAATTCAGATATTACTTAAAACATGCCTGGGGGAAGAGCCAAGATAGAGGAGAAATGGCAGGGACTTGCTCCAGCTCTCCCAAATTCCCCTCCAAATAACTTTAAAATAATGCCTCAAAATGAATTCTGGAATGGCAAAACCAACAAAAAGATAGGGTAAACAATTTTCCAGCCCAAGACAACTTAGAAGGTTGGCATGAAAAGTTCAACTTACTCATGTGAGAGTAGAGAACAATCCAGCATAGGTCCCATCCTGGCAAACAAGAAGCAGACATTGAAGATGACTGAAACAGGGTCAGACGGCAGGTCAAAAGGAGATTATCTGATACCCTTTGCTGGTACTGGGTACAGGACTATGTTATACTGTCTATATGCAGTTCTGGGTCACAGTTTCAGGGCAAAGAGGAGCACTATTGCAGTACAGATCCCAGACACAGGAACTATGGACTCTGGTCACAGTTCCAGGGGAAAAATAGTGCTTGTGGCCATTCACAGACCAGAGCCCATTCCAGGAGCACAATGAACATACCTCTCCTCAGATCATACCACCTTGGAAGAACTGAAAACTTACAGAATCTTAGAGTTAGCTCTGAAAATAGCAACACAAAATACCCCAAAACTTGCAACAGTGTTCCCTATATCCCAAGAGAAGAGTCCAACTTTAACATAGCATTAAAAGTCAAAAAATAGGCTGAGAAAATGAGTAAACAACAACAATATAATAATAACCTGACTGTACAAAGTTACTATGGTGACAGATAAGATCAAAACACAAACTCAGAAAACAGCAAAATCAAAACAGCTACATTAAAATCCTCAAATTAAAAAAAATGTGAATTGGTCTCAGTTCCCCAAAAAAAGAATTAAAAAGGGATTTTTAAAAATTAAATAAGAGAGGTAGAAGAAAAATTGGAAAAAGTAGTAAGTAATGCAAGCAAATAATTTTTAAAACAGTTAATAGTTTGATAAAGGAGGAACAAAAATTTCTGAAAAAAATCATACCTTAACAACAAAATTGGCCAAATGGGAAAGGATGTACAAAAGTTCAGTGAAGAAAAGAACTCCATAAAAAAGTAAAATTGGCCAAATAGAAAAGGAATTACAAAAGTTCACTGAAGAAAATAATTGCTTAAAAATTAGAATTGAGCAAAAAGAAGCTAATGATTCCATGAGACATCAAGAAACAATAAAACAAAATTTAAAAAAATTTAAAAATGGAAGAAAATGTGAACTATCTCATCAGAAAAGCAACTGTCATAAAAAGTATATCTAGGAGAGATAATGTAATAATTACTGGACTACCTAAAAGTCATGAATAAAAATGAACCTATACATTGTATTTTAAGAAATTATCAAATAAAACTGCTCTGATATACTAGAATCAAGGGGTAAAATAAAAATTAAGAGAATCCATTGATCATCTCCTGAAAGAGATCACAAAATGAAAACTTTCAAAAATATTGTAGCTGAATTTTAGAGCTCCCAGGTCAAAGATAATATATTTCAAGCAGACAGAAAGAAACAATTCAAATATTATGGAGACATAATTGGGATCACACAAGATTTAGTAGCTTCTACCTTAAAGAATTGGAGGGCTTAGAATATTTGAGGGCAAAGGAGTCAGAATTGCAACAAGAATTACCTGCACAGCAAAGCTGAGTATAATCCTTCAAGGCAGGGGAGGGGAGAGGAAATGGATCTTTAATAAAATAGAGGACTTTCAAGCATTCCTGATGAAAATTACTGAGTTGAATAGAAACGTTGACTTTCAAATACAAGACTCAAGAGAAACGTAAAAAGGCAAACAGAAAAGAGAAATCATAAGGGATTCAATAAAGTTAAAAATATGTACAATCCTACATGGGAAATGATATGTGTAACTTATAAGATTTTATCATTATCAAGGCAGCTAGAAGGCATATACATAAACAGAGGGCATGGATATGAGTTGACTATGATGGGATGACATCTAAAAAAAAGAAAATTACAGGGTGGCAGAGCCAAGATGGCAGAGTAGAAACAGGCCTCCCATGCAGCTCAGGCTTCCACCTCCCCCAATACATGTATAAAATATTACTCTAAACAAACTTTAGAGCTACAGAACCCACAAAGTGACAGAGAGAAACAAATTTCCCACTGAAGGAAGCCCAGCAGGCCTGCAAGAAGGGCCCATCACAGCATGCTATTGAAAACTAAAAATAAATAAATAAATATTAAAAAAAAAAGAAAAGAAAATTACAGGGTGAGAAAGGGGATACACTGGGAGATGGAAGAAAAAGGAAGTAGAATTGGGAAAATTATCTCACATAAAAGGCATGAAGGAAAGAGGTTTTATAGTGAAGGAGAATATAGGGGTTGGAAGACAATGTTTGAATCTTACTCTCATTGGAATTGATTCAGAGAGGAAATAACATACACACTCAGTTGGGTATAGAAATCAATCTTACCATACAGGCTAGTAGAAGGGGAAAAAGATAAAAGAAGGGGGTCATTGATAGAAGGGGGAATATTGGGGGAGACAGTGGTCAGGAGCAAAACACTTTTGAGGAGAGACAGGGTGAAAACAGCAAGAGAAGGATAAACCAGGTGAAAATAGAATAGAGGGAAATACACAATCAGTAATGTTTATGTGAAAAATTGTTATAGCAAGTATCTCTTATAAAGGTCTCATTTCTCAAATATATAGAGAACTGTGTCAAATTCGTAAGAATATGAGTCATTCCTCAATTGATAAATGGTTAAAGACATTAACAGGAAGTTTATAGATGAAGAAATCAAAGCTATTTACAGCTTTATTTTAAAAAATGCTCTAAATTACTATAAATTAGAGAAATGCACAGTAAAAAAAAGTGCACAGTACCAGCTCATACCTATCAGATTGACTAATATGACAGAAAAGGAAAATAACAAATTTTAGAGGGAATGTGGGAAAATTGTGACATGAAAGCAGTGTTGATGGAGTTATAAACTGATCCAAACATTCTAGAGAGCAATTTGGAACTATGTTCAAAGGGCTATAACACCATACATACCCTCAGACCCAGCAATACCACTACTTCCTCATCTCAAAAAGATACAAAACAAAAAGGAAAATGATCCACACATACAAAAATATTTATAGCAACTTTTTGTAGTGGCAAAGAATTAGAAATTGAGGGGATGCCCATCACTTGGGGAATGGTTGAACAAGTTGTGGTATATAATTATGATGGAATATTATTGTGCAGGATGAGCAGGATGTCCTCAGAAAAACCAGGAAAGACTTACATGAACTGATGCAAAGTGAAATGAGCAGAACTGGGATAACATTGTACATATTAACAGCAATATTGTAAAATGATCAACCGTGAACAACTTGACTCTTTTCAGCAATCCAAGACAATTCCAAAGGACATATGATGAAAAATGTTATCCATCTCCAGAGAACAAACTGATAAAATCTGAGTGCAGATAAAAACGATTATTTTTCTTGGGTTTTTTTTTGGAGGGTTGCATTTTCTTTACAATCTGACTAATAATGAAATATGTTTTGCATGACTGTGCATGTGCAACCTACAATCAAAATGTATAACCTATAACCAAATTTCTTGCCTTCTCAATGAGCAGGGAAGAGAAGGAAATGAAAGTGTTGGAAACTCAAATTTTTTAAAGTGTTAAAATTTGTTTTTACATGTAATTAAAGAAAAATAAGTATATCAAAAGAAAAAAATAAAATCTCACCTACAGGAAAAAATTATTTTTTCATGTAATTTGAAACAATAAAATAGAAAAAATAAATTAAAAGAATTGAACAAACCAGAAAAACATTAAAACTTAGCACATACCTGGGGGAAAAAAAAACATGCCTGGCCTTAACATCTCTGGCCTTTCCCACCTGGGCAGGCTGGATCATTTTTAGCCCTGATACTTGATAACATTCAGTCCTTTATTGCTGAACTCTACATTAAGACTCCAGTTTCAGGTTAATTTTTTTTAAGTTACCCATACCCTAATTTGCTAGAAAACACGTGTACTAAAATTAGTTTAAAATTTTCTTCAGTTTCTCTTTGAAGATACCTGCAAATATTGGTCATGCCCTAAAAATGAGATTTTTTTAAATTAACGTGGAGTATACACACCAATAATTCATTATATAAAATTATTGAATAAAATAAATTTATCACGAATGTTTGGAATTTTTCTTCGTTTTACATTTCTTTTGATTCAAATAAAATCTGAGAAGGAAAAATTATAATGAGGGTGATAAAGACAAAGAGAGCAATAAGAATAAAAATTATTTTCTTCCTCAGAATATTCTCATAATATGTAATTTTTCCTAATAGAAGAGTGAGATAATAGACTAAATTCAGTTTTTCTTTAAATCACATTGGGTTTGAGAAAGGTTGGGGAGAAACATGTCTTTGACTGTTTTATCAATCCAGCAAATATTTCTCAGAAAAAAAAATATTCTGGGAAGGCATGAAGCCTAAAGCAAAGGCTTCATTAGGAAGCATTTCTTCAAAGAAGGAAGTGTAAAGCAAAGTAAAGATATTCATAATATCATAGATCTAGTGCCTGAAGAGACCCTAGAGATAGATCATCTAGCCCAGTTTTAGCATTTAACAAATGAGGAAGTAGGCAAAGAGAGGGGAAGTGGCTGCCCATGATCACACAGGTGTTAGGATTCAAATCCATATTCTCTGATACTGAAACCAGTACTTCTTCCATTGCACATTACTTTTCTAAAGCAGAAACAACTGCAAAGGGAGTCTAATGCTAAGTCTTCATTAATAGAATAGTTTTGCTATAGAAGCAAGATGCTTACCACCATGCTCAAGAAATGGTGAAAAGCGGGGCGGGGTGGAATTTTGGAGCATTCCTTCCTTCATTAAAATAGAGGAAAAAACAAAAGGATTTTAGTTTTGACAGGCAAACATAGTCTTGTCAGGAAAGGATTTTTACAAACTGAATACATGGTACAATGGAAAGAAATTTAGCAATGTAAATGCTGGTTTACTTAAAAGTTATGTGATTTTGTCAAGATGTTTGCCTTCTCACCACATTTTTCTCCTCTATAATTGGGTTAAGCTACATTAGTCTTTAAAGTTCCTTCTTTAATGTTCTTTGATATTAATTTTCTAATCTGATTATAAGATTGTGGGGTGCCAAAAGGAGAGTTAAGTAGCTAGAAAAGTATAGGAATTTTAGGTTTGTAAAGAAAGTTTTCTTCCCTAAGTTTTTATCTTATTACTAAACAGGTTAATGTAACATCTTTGATGTTGCTCTGAATGGTACTGTTCACCCTGCGGTATTCAATAATTCATTACTTTCTGCTTTGTCCACCCTACTGGACAGATGAAATGCTGGACTCTTCCCAGTCACTTATTTGGTTTTAGGTGTGATCTTTTCTTTGAGCATGGTCCTTTGCTTCCTACCCATATTCTCCCTGGAAAGCTCATCAGCCATATCCCATTACATCTTTAGCTTTCTTTTTAGAATAGGGGCAATAGAATTGCCCTGAGCTCTCCATGGTCTCTTTCTCTGATGTTTTTTGGAATTAATATCAAATGAAAAGGCATTAGAACAATCACAATAGTGAAGAGCCCTTATATAATAAAATTCCTAACATTCAGACAGAAGTTTGACTCTTTGCCCTAATTTAAATTGTTTCTCTGCAGAAAACTTTTATCCTCTCTATATTTGAAAGAAAAAAAATCAAAATATAGGAAATATTTACGTTAAAGAAGAGAGAGGAGAGCATATTATAGTATCTGTTACTAGACAGGTATGGAGAGGAGGGAGTTGGGGGAAAAGTCGGTATTAGAGGGAACTTCCTTCATTCCTTGAATAGGTGAGTACAAAGGTAATTTTGACCCAAGTCTTCTGTTCTTGGATGCCTGAAGAAGTCCACATCACTCTCTCTTCTTTTTCTACCACATCTCTTCCCTTTCAGTTTTTTCTTTTGTTTATTGACCCCATACTAATGATGTTCTTGCTCTGCTCAATAAGTCCAAGTTAAGGCTAAGCCTACCATTTCCCTGAGCCTTCTACTCAGTCTGCTCTCTCTCTCAGGCTTGTTTGTATATCTCTTTTTTTTAATTTTCAGGATTAGAAATGTTTATTGCAATATTAAAATAATTCAAGTTATCAAGTTACATAAAATATGGCAGACCACAGTAATATTGAAGGACCCTCCACTTCCAGCTGCCTTTTCCTTAATTCAGTTCTCCTCCTCGGACCCTGGCCAGGGACTAGTGGAGATCAGAAGCAGCAGGGAGGACTGGAAGAGGAAGGAAAATGAGGGAAAAGGGAAATAGGACTGAGCATGACAAAGGCAGGCTTGTGTGGAGAACAAGGGGCATGACAGAATATCCTTAAAAGCAGCAACAAGCTGACCAGGAGGTATGGGGCTTTAATAAGCCTGAGAAGGCCAAAGGAGAGGGCTATCTGTGCAGAGTGTGGGTGGGTGCCCAGCACTTTTGCCCCCTAATGCCCTTTCTTCCCAACTCAGGCCAAGATGCTATCATCCTCATGTATATCTCTTAAAACTATCTTGAGTCAAGCATGACTCAAGTCCCACTTCCAGCTCAAAAATCTGAGAAGTCAAATTGTTCTCAGGGATGGGAGGGAAAACTTTTGCCTTGAATTATAAATCTTAGAATTCCAGTAAGTTCTCACACTTTTATTATATTAATAAAGAGAGATTTCTATACACAGCTATGGCCTAGAAATCCATAGTAATATCCGTACTGTTAAGAGACTCACCACCATCTTGAAAAGAAAAAGTATACGTAGGACAGTGAATAGGATCAGGAGTCTGAAGAGTTGCATTCAGATTTCACCTCTGATGTCTACTACCTGTATATTCTTGGGGAAGTTGCTTAACCTTCTTGGGCCTCAGTTTCCTCATCAGTGAAATTATAAGGTTGCATTAGATGACTTTTAAGGTCCTTTCTCACTCTGGATCTATGATTCTATGATCTGTATTTTCCTCTCAAAAAAAGCATGTCTGTGAACATCACCCCTTGGCAGCATTCAAAAATTTCAGAAGCAAAAACTTCAAGGCTACCCAGTCTCTCAAGTGCTAACACTGTATGGCAATCTGTCAGAGGTTTCTGCTTTGCAACACCCTTCAGTTAAACTCTCCCAAGTTTCTCCCCTATATGAGATAAATTACAGTAGCTATTCTGCATTTATCAGTTCTTGACTTAACCGATTTCTACTTGATCATTTGGTATCTCACAAAGGTACACATTACTATTCCTATAATTGATTCAAGTTACTCATTTCTCCTTGAATATTTTCTACTCTCTGGGACTCCTTTAAAACCCTTTTCTCTCTCATCCATATTCTCCTCCTTCTTCTTTGTCTCCTGACCCTATTTTATAATTCCATTCAGTCCATCTCTACCCTAGAATCACTGGGTAGTACAACATCTCTGATGTTTTGCCCAAACAAGGGAAAACCATCTTTGATGCTGCAACCCTACGAAAAGCCCAGAGAGTTGCCAACAAATCCACCATGAACCATTTCAAGTACTAACACTTTCCTCCCTTCCTTTTCCTCACTAACTGATTAGAAACACAGGTCTTTGTTCTGCTTAGATAGTTGGTAGAGATCCAGTTCAAGACACAGACCTGAAAAGTATTCCATTTCATCTCCAGCCTTCCCAAGATCTTCACTCTCCACAAATGTCTAACAATTTCATTAGAAGGGATAAAGTCTATATGTTGTCACCTGTTTCTTTATTCTCTGGCTGTGAATGCTAGCTACCCATTTAGAAGATCATCTGTCTTAAATTTAAAGAGCAATACAAATGAGGGATAAATTCCCCTTTTCATTTATTTTTCTATAAGCCTTCAAAGAGTCCCAGAAATTTGGAAAAAAGAATAGGCAGTAAAACATTCAGTAACCGAGGCCCAAACGTTATAATCATCTTCAAGCCCTCCCTCTGTCTTGACCCCTTATTATAGAAGCAGGTAGTGGTGCAGTAGATGGAGTGATGGACCAGTAGTCAGGAAGACCAAAATTCTAATCCTGCCTCAGACACTTCTAGCTGGAAATGTCACTTAGCTTTAGTTGTTCTTTTTTTTGCTTTTTGGAGGGTGAAGGCAGGGCAATCAGGGTTAAGTGACTTGCCCAAGGTCACACAGCTAGTAAGTGTTAAGTGTCTGAGACCAGATGTGAAATCAGGTCCTCCGGACTCCAGGGCTGGTGCTCTATTCACTGCATCACCTAGCCACCCCAGCTTTACTTCTTCTGCTGTCAAGGAAAGATGGTAATAGCACCTGCTTCTTAGGATTGTTATGAGGATCAAACAAGGCAATATTTGTAAAGCACATGGCACAAAGTAGGCACTGTATAAATGCAAATTGACTAGTTGTGATCATTATTTTCCCTTCTAAAGGCCCACAAATCATTCCTTCAAGAATATATTCCAGGATTCTGCCAGGAATTGAAATTAAAAATGCCAGTTTACAGTTCAAATAGGGCTCTGCACTCAGACAGAAGCGATCTCTCTGGGTATGTCAATCTTAAAATCTTTTCTGGACTAGTCTCATGCCATGGTATTAGTGCCCCTGATACTCGCACAATTCAGACCTTCCATTGTTGTTCTACTGAGGATACCATTTTTGTCAAGAACAAATTACAGCAGTGGGCACGTAGTATTTGTCCACCATAGGGAACAGTGCCTTAGACCAGAGGTGGGGAACCTAGGGCCTCAAGGGCACATTTGGCCTTCTGGATCCTTGGACACGGTCTTTTGACCGAGTCCAAGTTTTACTTTTTTATTAAGGGGATTTGTTCTGTGAAGTTTGGATTCAGTCAAAAGGCTGCGCTTAAGGACCTAAAAGGCTACATGTGGCCTTAAGGCCGCAGACTTCCTGCCCCTGCACTTAGACCAGCTTAGAGTTGAAATTGCAATTCCAGACTTAAAACTTTCAATTTACCTGCAAGAACAGTTTCATTGATTAATAGGACTCCTTCCCTTTCAAGCAATTAATTTTTAATTTAGTTTTTTTAATTTATTTTTAGTTTTTACCATTAACTTCCATTAGATTTTGAGTTCCAAATTTTCTCCCCCATCTTTCCCTTCCCCCTACTCCAAAATATCAATCTGATACAGGCTCTACATATATGTATATATATATATATTCATATTAAACATATTTTCACATTAGTCATTCTGTAAAGAAGAATTAGAACCAATGAGAGAAACCACAAGAAAAAAAAAGAAAGAAAAAAGAGAGAGAGAGTGAAAAAGTCTGCTTCGATCTGCATTTAGACTCCATAGTTCTTTTTCTGGATGTGGATAGCATTTTCCATCATGAGTCATTTGGAGTCAAGCAATTCTTTATCTTCACAGGGTGGACAAAAATAAAATTACCAGGAATAAACTCCCTGCTGCCAATCCTTCAGGTTTATCTTCCTGGTCAAAATTATTAGGTGGGACCCTAAAAACTTCCTGAGTTGTCTCAACTACCTTAATGTTAGTGGCCTTAATTATATAGGAATAATAGGACAATCCAAGAATGGAATGAGATAATATTTGTAAAGTACCTGGCACAAAGTAGGCACTTGAATAATGCTAGCTGACTCATAGTGATTATTGTTTTGAAAGAACAGTTGCAAGGATAGCATTTGCCTTTCTTTCTTTCATTTTTCTGCCCATTATTCCTAAAATGTCTTCATTCTTGAGGTCTGTGTCTACTCTTGATATTAGGAGACCTCTGCTTTACAAATGCAAATGTGCAACAATACAATGCAATTGTCTCAGTTCTTATCTTTTGTGGAGATGACTCCAAATGTGATTGCATCAATATTCAAATATTAATGCAAATAACAAATGTGCAATATCATAGCAACAATGTCCTGTGGAATTAATATATTTTACTTGAACAATGAGATATCACAGCAACAGACATGAATTCAAATCACAAAACAGTACCAATGATTTTTTCATGTATTAATATATAGACCTTAATAATGCATACAGCAGCATTGAAAACTTGCTTAGAGATAAAAAATATTAATGAATTCATAAATAGACAAATTGCATAACCATATTTTCATGGTAGCCTCAGGTAGGAAAGGAAGCTAATCTAGTTTGGTTGTTAATTATAATTACATTTCTTTTTTTTTTCAAAAATTAAAATAACCAGAATATTTCAGAAGAAACATTCTCTAAGAAACAGTTGCAGGAAACAATAAGGTAAAAACAATAAAATCATCTTTGCCTTAAAAGAAAACTTACTAACTACCAGAAAAATAATTTTTAAAAGAAAAAGCAATTTCTAGAATGGATGTACTGTTACTTAAGAAGAAAGTCTGGGTCTACAGAACCACTTAAGGGTAGAGGCATGAACCCAGAGTTATTTAATTTGAAAGTGCTACTTAAGGACTATCTTTCAGAAAAAAAGAGTGGGCCACCCTAGAGGGAAAAAAAACACACATACTTTCAGAAATGTCTAAGAAAATTCCTCTGACTTCTCTGACTTCCTTCAAGGCTTAGCTCAAATCCTCCCCTCTGCAAGATGCCTTTTCTAATCCCCCTCAATGTTAATGCCTTCCCTCTAAGCATATCTCCAATTTATTCTGTATATATCTTGTTTGTACATCATTGTGTATGCATAAGAATGTGAGTTCATCCAGGATAAGGTAGGTTTTGCCTTTTTTTTGTATCTCCAGTTCTTAGCACACTGCTTGGCACATAGCAAACACTGGGTAAATGATTGCTGGCTTGTAAAAGAAAATATTTGTAAGAGAAGCAGTCAGGCATTAGTGCTAGATTATCAATGATGGCATCCCATATATAAAATATAAATACGCGTAGATTTTCTAAATATATAACCTAAGGTTGAAGTGATATGGACAAATATGTTCTGATCCTCATACATCAGGGAACCTAAGGCCATGTGTATACATGAGGGTTGCGGTCAGGGAGGGGCTGAGAAATGCCTCAATTCATATGTTTCTCCTAGGAAGTCTGGAACCAACTCAGTAAGTCTCTAGCATTTTTTTTTTAATTCATGCATTTATTAGATGCCAAACTATATGCCCGACACTGTGCTAAGCACTTTATAAATATTATCTCATTTGATATTCACAACAACTCTAGCAGTTGGTGCTATCATTGGTGCTATCATTATCCCTAATTTAAAATTGAGATAACTGAGTAAGGCAGCAGTTAAGTGTCTTTCCCAGAGTTACATAGCTAGTAAGTGTCTAATGATAGATTTGAACTCAGGTCTTCCTGACTTCAGGCCCAGTGCTCTTATATAAGTATGCAGCATATGGCTCAGCATTCTCTCCACCACTCAAGAGTAAGATCTCCCTCTACTGAAGTAGCTACATCCCAAATCCTCCCATCTTGGATGAAAGCTGAGTTATGCAAGCATGTCATCTTTTCTGCCCAAATTAGAATCATTTGTATGATCAGAATTTTATTTTTGAGAGCATTTTATACTTTCTAGACTAACTCCCTCCAGAGAATTTGAAATAAAAGATCCTAACCTTTTTCTAAGTTTTGAAAATCTGCTTTCCCAAAATCTCATGTGAAAGGAATTATGTCCAAGTTTTCCCTCTTTCCCATCTATCATGATTTCTAAAATGGGCACTTCCTCCCAAGGTTTCTGTCATTTATGTCTTAGCAGTGTAATCCTATTTATTGGTCTTAATTAAGCCCGGAATAGTAGTTATCATCTTGACTTTATCTAGGTATTGAAAAGTAATTATTATTAAAATTCAAAAGTCCACTGGCAGACATTCAAGACCCCACAAAATGTGACTTTAACCTATTTTTCTAGCCTAATCTTGTGCTGTTCTTCTGCATTTAATCAAACTGGACTACTTGTCTCCCCAGTGTGTCCTATATTTTTTTTTTCATCTCTGTGCCTTTGATTAGACTTAAAGCATCTTCTGTGCCAGAACTATCTTTTCCCCCAAGTCCATCCATTTCTTTTGAAACCCTGCCTACCCTTCAGTGGCAAACTCAAATACCACCTCTTGCGACATCCTAGCCAAGAGCGATGCTTCCCTTCTTGGACCTTCATAGTATCTCGTTCCTCTTTTACACACACATATATAAGAGTGAGCTCAAAACGCCTTTTGGCTTTGACTGTTCCCATATCCATATTAAAGGTCAGGAATATATCTGAGAAAGTAGGAGAGATAATGGCCTTACTCCCTAAGATCGATTTTGTTTCTGTGTTTTTCCTTTGTCTATTTGGTCAAACCAGACAGAATTAAGGAACTTCAAACCCCAGAATTCTTTTGGTAATTATTGGATATTATATGTGTAATTATATAGCATAGTCTAGCCCTCACAGATTAAAATCAGGAAGCATGGAGTGTGGACCATAAGGTATTGTGAGATTTCTGACTCAGTGACCCAAGAACTAGGGCAAAAAAGTTTAATCTAGAGAAGTTCAGATTAGCTAGTGGAAAGGAACGTACTCTGTCGTCATGGGCTTGGATCCCGGGGTAACATACTCTGTGTCCTCATGGGGACAGAAAATCCTTCTAACCAAGACTCCCAAATAGCCCTTTCAGTAAAGGCAGAGGAGAAGGTTGGAACCCCACCCCTCAGCCCAGGGAGAGTTGCTGCTGGTCCTATTACTGAAGTAAAGGTGTCAGATTTTATTAACATTACCAAAAAAGATCTTATGACTTCGAAATTTAAAAAAAAGAATGGCCATCCACTCTCCTGAGTCCCCTTCCATCTCTCAAATTCTATGATTCTGCAATAGGAAAGAGACAGCACTACCAAAGACCAAAATTAAAGCCAAAGACTATAACTAAAACCAAAAACTGTATCAGAAAGAAACTTAAGCTATATGACCAGCAAGACCAAACCTAGAATCACACAATGGAAATTACATACCTGTCAGGGAATCATCCAATGTAGCAAGGTCCAGCAGAGTACCATCTGATGGAAAATACACCTACAGTGAAGCAGTGCCCAATGGGGCAGCATCCAGTGGAGGCAATGCAATGTCATTGTCAGTCAGTAAGCATTTATGAAGCACCTACTATGGGTCAGGCACTGTTCTAAGAACTGGGGATACAAAAAAAGGAAAAAGACAGTCACTCCCCACAAGGAGCTCACAATCTGAGCAGATAACAGGCAGATAACTATGAATGAACAAGCTATGGACAAGATAAAGAGGAAATATTCAACATAAGGAAAGCACTAGAATGAACAGGGATTAGAACAGGTTTCCTGTAGAAGGTAGGGCTTTAACTGAAACCTGAAGGAAGCTACAGAAGATGAGGTGTAGGTGAGGAGGCAGAGCATTCCATGAATGGAAAATAGTCAGGGGAATTGCCCAGGGCTAGAGAGGGAGATTTTGCTTGAGGAAAAGGAAGGAGGTCTGTATCTCTGGATGGTAGAGTATGCAGCAGGAAGTAAGGTGTAGCAACAACAACAATAATAATAACTAACAACAATAGCATTTATATTGCCTACTAAGCGTGTTATAAATATTATTTAATTTGAGATAGGAATAAGGAGATTGGAAAGGAATGAGGGGTCAGGTTGTGAAGGTCTTTGAATGCCATATAATTGATCCTAAAGGTAATTGGGGTTCACTGGAGTTTGCTGGATGAGGAAGGGAGTGATATGGTCATATCTGTACTTTAGAAAGAATAATTTCAGGGGCAGCTAGGTGGCACAGTGAATAGAGCACCGGCCCTGGAGTCAGGAGGACCTGAGTTCAAATTCGGCCTCAGACACTTAACACAAAAACTAGCCTTGTGACCTTGGGCAAGTCACTTAACAGCAATTGCCCTGCCCTCCCCCCTCCAAAAAAAAGAAAGAAAGAAAGAATAAGTGGAGGATGGGCTATAACTGGAGGAACCTTGTGGCAGGGAAACCAACCAGCAGGTTATTGCAATAGTTCACATATGAAGTGATGAGGACCTGCATCATGGTGATGGCAGTGTTAAAGGAGAAAAAGGAGTGTAAGTGAAAAGTGCTACAATGTAAAATTGGCAGGGCTTGATGATAGATTAAATGTGGGAATTGAGAGAGACTGAGGGATCAAGGGTATGAGTCCCTGGGTAACTGGGAAGATAATGATGCCCTCAGCAATAATAGGGATGTTCAGAAGGGGAGGAAGATTTGGGGGGAAGAGGAGGATGAATCCCATTTTGGACATACTGAGTTTAAACTTTCTATGGAACATCCAGTTTGATATGTCTAATATGAATTTGGAGACGTGAGTCTGGAAATCAGCAGAAAGGTTAGGGCTGGATAAGTAGATCTGAGAGTCATCAGTATAGAAATGATCATTGAATCCTTGAGAGCTGGTGAGTTACCAAGGGAAATAGTATAGGGGGAGAATACAGGATAGAGCCCTAGACTTGCAGCACTTCTTAAACCATGGGTCACAACCTCACACAGGGTCTCAAAAAATTTGGCAACAGTAAAAAGTTTCTGACCATGCAAAAACCAAAATTAATTAAAAACCAAATGTTTAATGAATCTCAGGTGTTTCTGGCAGTTTGCCCATGTTGCATACTACAACTTCACTGCAGCCTTGGTTCTGAACACAAAACATACACACTTTACACTGTGCATACCCTCAAGCCAAACAATACCAAGGAACACTGCCAAAATGTGAAAAGAGGTCTTAGGGGTCATGAGAAGAAAAAGTTTAAGAAGTCCTGCCCTAGAAGACACCTGACATTTGTATGTGTAACCTGGATAAAGACCCAGCAAAGGAGATTGATGAGTTCACTGACAAGTGGGAGAACCAGGATAGAACAGAGTCACAGAAATGTAGAAAGGCGAGACTAACAAGGAAAAAAAGGTGAACCGTGCCAAGGGCTACAGAGAGGTAGAGAAGAAGGAGAACTGGAAAAAAAAGACCATTAGATTTGGCAATTAAGAGATCATTCCTAACTTCAAAGAGAGAGGTTTGGATTGAATGATTAGGTTGAAAAGCAGGTTGTATAGAATTAAGAAGAGTATAAGAGGAAAGGAAGTAGAGACATCAATTGGATATGACCTTCTCAAGGAGTTTTGCCACAGAATGGAGGAAAGAAATGGGATGAAAACTAGCACAGTTAGAGGAATTTTTTGAGGATAAGAAAGACATGGGTATTTTTGTAGGCAATAGAGAAGCAGCCAGTAGGCAAATAGAAATTGAAGATAAATGAGAGTGAGTATAGTAGAGGGAATAAACTGTTGGAGAAGATGGGATAGAATGGGATCATTTGCACATGCAGAGTAATTGGCCTTGACAAATAAGAGGACACATCTTCATGTAAAAAAAAACCAGTAAAGAAGTAGATAGTGGCAGAAGGCATCTGGGTAATAGGAGATGAGGAGAAGAAGGAAATCTTGGTGAATGGCCTCAATTTCTATAGGGAAATATGAGGCAAGAATCTCAGCTGAGAGGGTGGGAAGATGGGAGCCATAGGAGGCCAAGGAGAGATGACTAAGGTTTGTAAAAGTCACTCTGGTGAGTGGAATAGTGAGTTAATTAGCTAGTATGAAAGGGTTGCCTTACCACAGTGATGACCTACTTTAGGTTATGGAACATAAATTTGTGATGGAGCCAGAACGCTTTCATGATTTTTTTCTCCACCTTTGTTCAGCAGCATAGAAGGAGTGAAGACAGCAGATTGCAAGAATAATTCAAGGGTGTGGCTTGGCAGGGAAAGATCGATGGCAGGAAAAGGGATGAAGGGACGGGAAAGAAGAGGACAATGTAGGGTTGAGCTAGTTCACTAAAGTGATAGAGTAGGGAAAAGAGAGAGTCACTAGTACAGGGGTGATGGCCTAGGACGGAACTGAATGGTCAAGGGATTGGAGACCACAGTGAGGACGAAGACAGAGAGGGTTTCAAAGAAGAGGGAGAGGGAGGACAGCATATGGTGATGAGATAAGGGGATTTCAGAGTTCATGAACATGAAAGTGGCCTATTTGTGGGTGATGATGGTGAGTAAATGCTCCAGTGGTGCCTTGTAAACTATGGTTTTAGTTCTTCTGGATCAAAAATAGCTTGAACTTGGGGTAGCCTTTTCTCAGAAACAAGTCCCACAAGTTTATCTAGTCGTTTATGTTCATGTCTCATAGAAGCAGTATGGCACTGTGGAGAATAACACACTGTGTTTGAAGTCAGAAAGAACAGAGTTCAAATATAGCATCCGATGTTTAATAGATATGGGATCCTGGTTAAGTCACTTAACTTTTATGTGCTTCACATAACAACTTCACATAACAGCTCATGTACTAAGTTGTAGATGGTTATGATCTATAGGACAGGAGGAAGTTCAGGCATTCCTCAAGATGACAAGCTCACTGATCCTTCCTCAACTCATTGTAACCATTCTAAGGCCAGTCACTATGTCTTATTTCTCTTTGAATCTTCCTCAATATCTTGCCCAGAGCCTTGCACATAATAGTTGCTAAGTAAATGTTTATTGAGTGAATGAATGAAGTCTATAATCCTCCATTATAGCCAATGATAATCATTTAGTCTGATTTGTCTCTCTGTGTTGCAGGGAACGACAGGAGAAATAGTCAGTCAGTCAATCAACGTTTTTTAAGTGCCTACTACACGCGAGTCACTCTATAATGGTTTTGAAGAAAAGTAAGACAATCCTTGCCCTCAAAGAGCTCAAAATCTAATGCAGGAGACAATGTGAAAGCACCTATGTACAAGCAAGATAGATATAGATATATGCATGTGCGTATATATGTATATGTGTGTGTTCAATAGAAAATAATCAACAATGAAGGCACTAAAATTAAGAATGGAAAAGTACATGTAGTAGAAGACCTGTATAGCATTTGTTTCACATTTTCATTGCTCATCAGATATTATTTTGTATTACACTTTTTCATGTCTATATCATAGACTGTCAGATTATAAATTCTATAAGACCAGGGGCAATATCTTAGATAAACCTCATATCTACCAGCAGCTAGCACATTGTTTTGTACATATCCGGTGCTTAAGTAAATGTTTTTGGGTTTTTTTGTAATTAAATGAGATTAATTTTGCCTTTTTTATAGGTTACTGCTAGGTGACAGCAACACAATGCCCTTTGACACCAAGCTACAAAGGAGTTTCCTGAGATTCAAGAAAGCCTTCCTCTCCTAGAGATTGTCTGAAATTTATAATCTCAAATTCCAAACCCCAACTCTGTGGAAAAATAGAATCGGCTCATTAAAACTAGAATTTCACTATTTAACCCAAATCCCTTCTAAGGGAGTTCCTGCCTGGGATGAAAGTGCTCAAAGGTTTCTTTAGCATTAATCATAGAATTGGAGAAATTATAATGAGCTCCCTTAAGGAACTAGGTGTTTGGATTCAGACTCCTCTTGGCCCCTTGGTGACTCAGTACCTCTTCAGAGAATGTGCCCAGGACCCCCACTGGCTCCTCCTCAGGGAACTCCACTTACTATTCTCAGAGTTTAAAGGCCTCTTTTCTCCAAAAGGGCTATAGTTAGTGACTCACTCTGTCTGATTTTCATTCTCAGTCCTGACCAATCAGTGGAGAGAGATGGACTGACCAGATTCCTAAAGTAGCCTATGTTGCATTCCAGCCATTTCACTTGCAGTTCTCTGGTCAAGGCCCCAGGAACATTGGTATCCCTTTGAGCCCCTCCTAAACCCAAGTTCTAACTGAGCTTCCTGGAAAATGTAAGTGATACTTTAAGGTAAGGAAGTAAAATGGGGGTTTGTTGTAAGTATGCTGGAAAATGATTTATCTCTTTGGGAAATGTGCCCTGAATTCCTCCTATATGTCTTTTACCTGAATTTCTTCTCTACTTCTCCCAAACTATATGTCCTTTTGAAAAATAATAAATTTCTGAGGTTGGGAGGGACATTACACAGGTTATTTTATCTATCCTCCACTACCAGATATGATTCTGTTTTATAAAGAACAGACAAATGCTTGGACTTAAAAATCTTCTAGGGAAAACAATTTGTAAATATAATCCAATATAAAACAACGAAACACAGCACAATACAACACAATGCAATGCAACACAATTCAATGAAACACAAGAGAGGAAACCAGGTACAGCTGAAAGAACACTGGAATTGGAGTCAGGAACACATGGTTTTAAATTCTGCCATCATTAGCTGCATCATCCTGGGCAAGTCACTTAAACCCACGGGTCAGTAGTTTCCTCATCTGCAAAATTAATATGTTGGACTAAATGACCTTTGTGGGTCCCTTCTAATTCTAAATATACAATCCTATAATGAACATTTATTAAGTGTCTTTTTATTGTTTTTCAGTCCTTTGTTTAAATCTGAGTCCCCATGACCCCATGTTTTCTTGGCAAAGATGCTGGAGTGGTTTGCCATTTCCTTCTCCAGTGTATCCCTACTTTACAGATGGGGACTTAAGGCAGAAAAGGGTTAAGTGACTTGCCCAGGGTCACACAACTAGTAAGTTTCTGAGACCACATTTGAAATCAAATCTTCCTGACTTGGGGCAGTGTATCAGCAATGCCATATTCACAATGCCTATAGAGATTACAAATAT
>NW_027187267.1:3077447-3109225 GCF_028583685.1 Petaurus breviceps papuanus
CAAGTCCAACGGGGCATGGAAGATCTTTAAATCCCATAACCCTTACAGGCAGCCAGGTAGCACAGCGAGTAAGAGCACCGGCTCCAGTGTTGAGAAGACCTGGAGATCGAATCCTGGGCTCAGACACTTAGCACCCACCCAGAAACACCTGGCCGTGTAACCTTGAGCAAGTTACTTAACCCCAATTGCTTAGGGGCGGCCAGGTGGCTCAGCGAGTAAGAGCACCGGCTCAAGTGTCAGGATGACCTGGATCAAATCCGGACTCAGATACTCAGAACCACACCCAGAAATAACTGGCTGTGTAACTTTGAGCAAGTTACTTAACCCCGATTGCTTTAAAAAAAAAATCTTCCTGACTTTAGGTCCCGGTGCTCTATCCTAGTTGGCCTTAGTGCCTAATTACCTTAAATGCCTACTGTGTGCAAAACTCTGGTCTAAGTGCTAGGGAAAATATTAGGAAAATACCAAGTCTAGTTAAGACAGATTCTACTCCAAGGAGTTTAGAGTTTAGTGAAGAAAATAAGACAAGTCAAGGAGGAAAAGGAAGGGATTAAGTATTTATATAGTACCTACTATGTGCCAAGCACTGTTTTAAATGCTTTTACCAATATAACCTCATTTAATCCTCACAATAATCCTGCAAGGGAAGTGCTATTATCCCCATATTACATTTGAGGAAGCTGAAGCAATCAGAAGTTAAATGACTTCCCCAAGGTCATGTAACTATCTGAGGCCAGATTTGAACATGGGTCATCTTGACTCGAGGCCCAGACCTCTATCTACTGCACCAACCATCTATTGCACCAATCGTCACCTGCAGATAGCTAGAATATAAAGATGACTGTAACAGAGAAAGGTACAAACAAAAGAATGAACTGAGGATGGCAATCACCTGAAAGCAAAGTTAAGAGAGACTCTTTTTTTAAAGTTCTCAGTATTCAAGTTATCAAGCGAGACAAACCATGATTCCTTATAATAAATCCTAGTTTTAAGCAAATTTCATTATCAGAAAATTCTTCTTGATGTGGAACCTAAATCTATTTGCTATCTTACCCCTAAATGTCTTCTGCTATCCTTTGCCCCTTCCCCAGGCTGAACATCTCTCTCTGACCTCACTTTGTAAAGTAGATATTTCCATTCTTCAAAAATCTATAATTTCTTTGGTTTGGTTATCTCCCTTACCAGTGCAAAGAATATCTTTTCTTAAAGATCATCAGGAGGATTCATGAGTTGTCATACCTGAAAAAAAAATCTATCACTTTGTGATCTTAATTAAATGGTACTCAGATAGCATACAACATAAGGACCACATTTTCCAAGTCTTTCCAGCTTCATAGGATGATACAGAGTTTATCTTCTGCCATCATACATTTCAAGAACCTGGAGTCAATTTCATGCCATGAGACATCAGAGTAAGATTTTAATAGAAATAAACACTAAACATATTTCTGAAAATTTTCAAGTGTGCAAATAAAATTACTTTTCTAAAATTGCATTGGGGATTTCATCATTTAAGATGATAAATAAAAGATGATTTAAAAAAAAAAAGAAACCTATAGTAAATCCTTTGGTGACCACCAGGTGGCACAGTGGATAGAGCCCTAGCTCTGAAATCGGGAAGACAGAAGTACAAATCCAGCCTCAGACTTTTACTAGCTGTGTGATCCTGGGCAAGTCACTTAACCCTGTTTACCTCAGTTTCTTCATCTGTAAAATGAACTGGAGAAGGAAATGGCAAACCACTCTAGTATCTTTGCCAAGAAAACCCCAAATGGAGTCACAAAGAGTTGGACACAACTGAAATGAACAACAACATAATAAATCTTTTAGTAAAACAAATCATCTTGCACACATAATTTATTTCTGTGTAGCATTGCTGTTATTCTAATTACAGCTCACTCATATAATTCTCAAAGGTTTAAAAGGATTTTCCTCACAATAACACTGCAAAGTAGGCAGCACAAATGTTATTACTACCATTTTACAGATAAGGGACTAGAGAATCAAAGAAATCAAGGTCATATCACAGCTCCTATCAGGCTTCTTTCTGTCTCCAAATCCAGGGTGCTTTCAGAAAACTATGCTGCATTTGTGCTCAATTAAAATAAGCAATATCTACATTCTCTGTGTGTCATCTTACATAAATTGTTACCTTTAGCAAAACATTTAAATGCTATTGCAAGGTTACCTGAACAATGAACACCTCTCAGTTCTGAATTAGTAATGTTTGAACATGGTTTATCGGAATGAAAATTAAGGGTATGTGGGCAAGCAGAGCTTTGTCCTAGAATTCAGAAATTTAGAGAGAGCAGGAGTTTGGACAGCAGAAACAACTGAGTTTATGACCCAGTTAACAAGAATAATTAGTTAAAATAGAAATCTCCCATTGTTAATAACATCTGTGAGTCATTATAGTAATTAATTCTCCCTTCTGTGAAAATGAGTATTTTCAAAAGAGGCAACTTGGTATACTGGATAGTTTTCAACAAGGGTTGGTCTTAGAGTCAGGAAGACTGGTGTTCAGTTGTGCCTTTGACATGTACTAGCTGTATGACCATGGAAGTCATTTAACTCTTCAGTGTCCCAGGTAACTGAGACCATAATTTGTAGACTAGTTGATCATCTATAAGACGGAGAAAGTTTCCACCCTAGAATTCCTCCACATTGATGAAAGTTTGGATAATAAATAATACATGTGTATATATACAATATGTAACACATGTGTATACACAAAATATTTTACATATACACATACATATCTAGAGCATCTATCTAGCTATTTATCTATCTCTGTGTGTGAATGTGTATTTACATTAGTTTTTTATTAGTTATTTACTAATACTTTGTATTAGGTGGACTCATAGGAGTACATGAATAAGAATTCTATAGGATGGTCAGGAATACATGGGTTGAAAGCTGCATCATTGAAGGGAACTGCCAAATTGATACAGTTACAGAGCCATTTGAGTATTTCAGCATCATGATTTATGAAGTTAATTTAAGGAATATTCATGTTGCTTATCCTGGGTCCCAAATTTGCTAGTTAAATAGCTTTTAGTTTTACCTATTATTCTATAGTGTTTTTTTCTAGTTAATCTATTTCTATTTTAATTTTAATATCTCTTCTTTGTGCTTACTTTTGATTAAATTATTAGCTTTCCCATTTTTAAAAGTATATTCAATTCATTAATATGCATTGTCTATGTTGTTAATGTATATCTACAAGGTTTTGATATTTCCCCTAAAAGCTGTTTAAGCAGCATCCCAGAAATATTGGTATGTTGTATCATTACCATATTCTTTCACATAATTATTAATTGTTTCTCTGATTTGTTTTTCAATCTACTCATTTTTTCATTGTTAAGTCTCTGTCTTTGGTTTATGCTCCCTGAAGTGATTTCTTTTATTTTCTTTTCTGCATTATGGTCTGTAAAGGACTTATTTACTAATCTTTCTTTTTAACTTTCTTTGCAATATCTCTATGCCTTAATATATGGTCAATATTTGTAAAAGTTCCATGTGGTGCTGAGAAATATGAATGTTCTTTAGCAGTCCTGTTTAAAAAGATTCTATAAATCTTTTAGCTCTAGTTTCTTGGGCAATTTATTCAATTTTATGTTTTCTCTTTTGTTTATCTTTTCTATTTGTATTGTCCAAAACTGAGAGATGGACATTGAAATCTCCTGCCATTATTGTATTACTTCATATATCTTCTTGTAATTCAAGTAATTTTTTCTCTATGAATTTACATACTAGAGCTATTGGAGTTGGAGTTATGTACATTTAATATTGACAAGGGTTCATTGTCTATAGTTCCTTTCAGTATTATGTAGTTCCCTCATTTATCTCTTTTTATGTTGTGAATATAATTTTTGCTTTCTCTGATAGCATGATTATAACATTTTTTATTTAATTGATGCATAATAAAGTTGTTTACCAGCTCCTCATTTTTATTCTGTGAATGTCTGCTTTTAGGTGTGTTTGCTGTAAGCAGCAGATTGTGGTGGTTTGTTTTCTTATCCTTTCTGTTACTCTTTTTTTTAAATTTCATTGGATTGTTTAATCTGTTCACATTCAAAATTGAAAGAGGTTTATATTTTCTTGAATTTATCTCATTTTTTTTTCCTGAAATGGGGCTTTTTTCTGCCTTCCTCTGTAAACACAATACTTTGTTTCTTCAGTTATTTTAGCTTTGTCTACCTTAAGGTAACCCTATTCTCACTAATTCTTCTTCCTCTTACCCTTAAGTTCATTCCTCTCTTATTCATTGCCCTTTCCCTAGTTTTGGAGTTCTCATTATTAGTTCCTTTTTCTTTCTTTCTTTTATCTAGTTGTTTAATTTCCTTCCTCATTTTTCTCTCAGCTAGGTAATAAAATAAAATCTACCCTTCCTCTACTCCCCCCCAACTTGTTCTTATTTATTATTTTATTTAATTTTCTATGCCTTTTATTCAAAAAAATTTATTCATTCTATTCATTATTTATCTTCCATTGCTGTCTATTCTAGAGTTTTTTTCCTTGCATGGACTTTATATTTATTTAATGCTCATTTAATCTTTACATTCCTCAAGGAATTAAAGATTCTAAGGTACCCTATTTTGGGCTTCCTTTTCTAAATAGTTTCTATGTTATTACCTTGAAGATATCACTTCTGGCTCCCTTTTTATATCATTCCTCGCTCTTAGAAATACTAATACCTGCCAGTGATAGAGAGGATATTTCCTTATGGTAGGAATTTTCCTATTCCCCAGTCATCCAGTTCATTATTGACCTTTGCCCTTCCAACTGTCATTGTTTCACCATTTGCCATGAAATCTCCTCCCTAGGTCTGTAATCTCCCATTTCTCTAGGTGTCAGTTGTTATCATGAATGTTGATTCCTCTTCTCCTGAGGCAATATGAGTAGTCTCTCTAGGCATCAAATAGTTGCAGGTTTTACCCATTATAAGAACCCCAACTACATTTGTAGAATAACTCTCTTCCTCCATGGGAGCATTCTTCAATAGTGTTCCCTCCCACCACTAAAAGGTTTCTCCTTTCTTTCCATTATTTTAATCCCTCTCTTTGCTGCCTTAACCATTCTTCTATAGTCCCTCTTCTTCCTGAGAGATTATAGAGTTATTTTCTCTTTATAGCTAATCTCTGATTCAATTAAAGTATGTCACTCAATCCTTTTTATCTTCTTCCTTCCTATCCCTTTTGTGTCCTCTCATTCTATAGTTACAGAAAAAAAAATTTGATTGACCTGTAAGCATTTGTAAGCAAGGTATTGTGAGGCTTATTCCATAATACTTCATCTGTTTCTCTAGCACTAATTCTATGTGACTTCAACTTTCATCTTTGTCTCCTTATATAATTTTAGAAAATAATCTCTTAATGGTCTCACTGTTGGTGTTTTCTTGTTTTTGTTCTTAGTTGATGTGTTTGTTTACCTTTCTTGTACAGTTATTGTCCAGGATGTTTGAAAAGTAAATAATATCTTCAGGACTGGTTTTATTTCTAGGAATGTTTTGAACACTTTTTTATTGGATATTCATTCTTTTTCATTATAGTTAAGCTCAGATTTTTAGGGTATGTCATCTTAGTTTGCATCTAGAGCTCCTTTATTCTTTGGAATACATTATTCCATTTCCTCCTATAGTTTCTGGTGGCTATAGAACAGTCTAGTATTATTCTTGTTTTCTTTCCTTTATATTTGAAAGCATTTCTCCTGATCACTTGCAGAATTTTTCTTTGTCATTAAAATTGTTAAATTCAACCAGGTGTCTTGGAATTTTCGTGGTAGATTTATTTTTTGTTTTTGTTTTCCTGGAATAAAATGTATATTCTTTTGAATGGCACTTTGTTTTCTTTGTTCAGAATCTTGGGCAATTACCTTGCATGTGTTATTTTTTGCACTGTGGTGTTGATTTTTTTACTTGTGTTCCTCTGAGAGACAACAAATTAAATCCTTAAATTTTCTCTATGCATCCTATCTTTGACATCAATACATTTTGCTTGTTTGGAGATCATGTTTTCTTTTAATGTTATTGCTCTTTGCTTCTCTTCTAGATTGTCTTTTATTTCTGTGTAATAGTTGTATTCCTAATCAGTTATGATTTCTTCTGTTTCTTTGATAACATTTGCCACGGTAGATTCAAGTTTTCCTATTTTGCCAATTATTTCCACTGAGTGGGCCGTAAATTTTGCTTTCACAGATATTTCTCTTTTAAATGATTTGGGAATTCCCTACTGTGATCTATTCTCTCTTCAGAATCCATAGAGTCTTCTGCCTCCACAAGTGTGGATTACAATATTTATTCAGAGATGTCTGGACTCTTTCAGTTGTTCCGGAGGCCATACCTCTCTTCTTTTATTAGTATCTTCTCTTTTGGCTTATCTGCTTATGCTCTGGGTCTTTAACTAAGTGTTCTTCCTAAGATCTTGGGTGATTTCCTTCTTTCTCCCTTTTATTACCCTATTACTCACTTTCTGATTTCTTTCCCTTTGATGGTAGTTTCTCTGGGAGCTAGATCTTAAAGTTGTCTTGGCTTCCTCTAACACTGGACAATTCATGTTTTACAGGCTTTGATCTCTGCCCCAGGTGACTTCTAGGAAGGCATAATTTGCCCCCAGATGGATTGTAGACCTTTTATAACTGTGGTGGTTACACACACACTAACTTTCTGCCCTAGTTTCTTTTATTCCTCAGTTCTCTGTCTGAACACCGCTGTAGCACAGAGCATTGCCATACTACAGTGTCAGCCAGAGCAAGATTCTAGTGTTTTTTTTTTCTGGCAGTAGGAGGAGGGAGTTGGAGAAAGAGAGTTGAGCTGTGTTACAAGCCTGAGAGTTAGCTTGTGAAGCTTGGCCAGGAGATGGTGAGTCATGGAACAGGGGTGAAAGTAGGGGATTACATTCAGAGAAAGAGCTATAGTGTCTGAATGCAGATCAAAGGACACGATGATCTTCTTTGTTTCTTCTTTCTCATGGTTTTCCCCTTGGGTTCTAATTCTTCTTTACAACGTGAACAATGTGGAAATATGTTAATATGATTGTTCATGTGTGACCTATCTCAGATTGTACACCCACTTGGAGAGAGGAAGGGGAAAAAGGGGGAGAAAATTTAAAACTCAAAATCTTATAAAAGTGAAAGTTGAAAACTAAAAATAAATGAATGCTTTAAAACCAAAAAAAAGAGTAGGAGATTAAGGATTAGCCTTCTCTGATGTCAATTCATTGGGTTTGGTTTGGTTTTTGTTTTTGCTTTTTCACCTCCTTAGGGTTCTTGATATCATGGATCATGATAATAGCTGAAATTGCATTATCTCTTGTGCATATTACTGTTGGGGTGAGATTTTTAGAAGTCATGAGGGTTGAAGAAAGTATCTTGACTTTCATCATGTTGCTCATATGAGTAAGAAAATTAGAGCAACATGATTTAATTAATTAAATCAGTAAAATATGAGAGATATAATCATCCCACTGTCTTCTGCCCTGGCAAGATGACATCATCATCATCATCATCATCATCATCATCATCATCATCATCATCATCATCGTCAGCATTATATAATGCATTAAGGTTTGCAAAATTTTTTCACATAGTATCTCATTTGATCTTCACAACAACCTTGTGAGATAGATGCTTCTGTTATCCCCATCTACTAGGCAAAGAAACTGAGGCTGAGAGAGATCAAGTGAGTTGTCAGGGTCACACAGTGATTAAGCATCTAAGGTCAGATTTTGTAAAGGTAATGTAATTTGAATTTGA
This sequence comes from Petaurus breviceps papuanus, assembly GCF_028583685.1. Lineage (NCBI taxonomy): Eukaryota > Metazoa > Chordata > Mammalia > Diprotodontia > Petauridae > Petaurus > Petaurus breviceps. The sequence continues at coordinate 3,085,200 of NW_027187267.1, forward strand.
AGATCCCTTTGTGATGGCAAAAGTAGCAGGTACTTAACACTTAGTAACTGATCAAGCCTCTGATTAAGGGAACAGAAGGAGACTCCTGTCTCCTGTAACTGATGGGTTGGCTGAAAGAGGAAGCTAATGCTGTGTATATAAGAAAAGCCCCAGAGAGGCACAGTCAGAATTTCTTGAGACTAAGATCTGGTGGCAGAGCAGCTACAGAAGAATGGAGAACTGAGCCAGAATTTCATGGGAGCTTGTGGTGGTGGAGCTTCTTCTGGACAGCAGCCCAGGAGCCCAGAGCCCAGAACCAGAAGCCAGGAGCCAGGAGCCCGAAGCCCAGGTGACTGAAGCATGACTGGGATGCTGAGACTTTGTTTGTTTGTGGCTTGGTTGAGCCTTGAATTCCCTGGAGCAGAAATGGTGAAGGAGCTGACATGGACCAGACCCTGTGAACTTCAGTGTGGAGCAGGATCTGCCCACAGAGCTGGACAAGGAACTGGGAGCTGTTTGCCATTGAACCCATATGACAGTCTGGTGAATCCAAGTAGAATCTGGGACCATGGAAGAGGATCCAGGGAATCTGAGAACAGGCCCCAAGTCAAGATGAAAAGAGCTTTCCTTGGGTGCTGAGTAATTATGGAATTATACTTTACTAGTGACCTAAGGGGTGGAGGGTTTTGTATATGACAATTAGTAACTGATTGATGAACAAGTAGGGTTTTGTGTATGATACTTAGTAATTGATTGATGAACAAGTAACTGATTGAGTTAATCAAGACTTTGCCCCAAGAGTGGAAGACTTTGACTAGTTCTTTGAGACTGATAAGTGACTGGAGTTAACTTAAGAGTGATTATTTTACTTTGAGATTATGTTGTGAATATTATATTGTGATTTTCTGTGATAAGTTGCAATATTGTGAATGCTGTACCTTGATTCTATGTGAAAGTTTTGCTATGATTTGTTATGGAATGAATAGAGTGATCAGTATACTGTGTAATCAGAACTTTAAAAGCTGTTCACAGTAGCATTATTCTGGAAAGCTTCTGTCCATGGCATTACAGATTTGAACTCAAGTTTTCCCAAGTACAAGTCCAGCACTCTACCTACAATGCCACCTAGTTCCTTCATCTGCAGAATTGTGTTCTGAGTGGTACCTTTTAGAGGAGACATTGGCAAGCTAGAACTATTCATGTCAAATGTAAAAAAGGCAAAGAAACAAAGAATGTTTAGATTGAAGGAGGAAACACCAAAGGAATGACATAGCTGTAGTCTTCAAATATTTGAATAGTTGACTGGTGGAAAATGGATTAGCCATATTTTGCTTAGTCCTCCACTTGGAAGAGAGAACTAATATTATGAGGTAGAAGTAGCAGAGAAGCAGATTTCAGATAAGTACAATGAAGAAGTTCTTAGAAATTAGATCTATTCCCAAATATAATAGGCTACCTTAGGGAATAAGGGCCACCCATGAATATATTCACATAAATGACTTTTGATAGGTATAATATGGTAAGGACTTCGGCAGGGAATAGATAACTCTGAGTTAATATTAATTGATTAATAAATTATTTTTTAAAAAACATTCATTAAGTGCTTCCCATGTTCCAGGCACTGGGAAATACAAATACAAGAAAAGATTACTGTCCCTGACCTCAAGAATCTTACATTCTTTTAATTTTTTTGGAGGGGGAGGCCTTTTTTTATTTTAGAATTGAATACTAAAACAAATACATAATAAGAAAAGAAAAAGAAACATATTATAAACTTAAATATAGCATAAGAAAAGAAAAAAACATGGTATGTTCACAACAGAATGTAAGAGAGGATTCACAATATATAGCAATAAATTTCAATTTCAAGAAAGCCTGTATATTAAATACTATATTTTGTGCTGAAAGCTGTCTTTTCTTTGCTTCCTTGTAGGTTTTCTTTTGTTCTCTGTTGTAGATCTTACAGTCTGAGGAAGAAAACATAAGTTGGGGGAGGGACCAAAGAGGAGTTAAAAGGAATGGTGATTGAAGTCAAAGGACAGTTGATTGACATGTTCCATGAATCTAGGAATGATAGTGTTAATTTGGTCTCTGTTCTGAGAGATAGAGTTGGAATAACTATAACTAACATTGATGTAGCACTTTAAGGCTTACAAAGCATTTTACATTTTATCTCATTTCATTCTTATAATAACTCTAGGAGGTAGGTGCTATTATTATTACAATTATATAGATGCAGAAACTAAGGCAGACAAAGGAATGGTGACTTGCCCAGGATCACATAGCTAGTAAAATGTCTGAGACTAGATTTGAATTCAGATCTTCTGTACTTCACACCAGTGGTCTATCCACTATGTCACCCATCAGAGTGTGTGTGTGTGTGTGTGTGTGTGTGTGTGTGTGTGTTTGAAGGGCATAGGAAGGCATGACATGCAGAGCAAGATAATTTGAATGACCACCAATCAGAAGTCAAGGGTAGTAGGAGTGGAAATTTTTATTAAGAACCTAACCAATTTAACCCAGTGCTAATCTCTATAGAGAACACAAAAATACACAACATGGCCTAAGGCCTTCAAAAACCCTATACTCTAGCTAGAGACACAGCACTAACTTCCATAAAGTAATTAAGGGACAAGCAGGATCAAAGGAATAGGCTATTTAATAACTATCTGGCCATAATTCCAGATTGTTCTCCAAAATGGCTGGATTAGTTCACAGTTCCACCAACAGTGAATTAGTGTCCCCATTTTTCCACACTCTCTACAACATTTGTTGATTTCCCCCTCAATCATTTGAAATCATAATATTAGCAATATTGTTTTAAAAACAACTTTGACTAAGTCATTTTGACTATTATAAATACCCAAATTAACTACAAAGGACCTCTAAAGGAAGACACTATCTACATTCAGAGAAATAACTGATAAATAAAAGTATGTATAGAATGATTTTACAAATGTGTTTGTGTTTAATGGTAGCCATCGCTAGGGCATGGGGGCAGAACAACAGAAAAAAAGAAAGTTGCATGATAACTTTAATATCTATTTAAAAGGGATAGCAAGATGTACATAATATGTTTGCAGTTTCATGTGCAATCATTTTTTTCTATTCTATTATGTTATGAAAATACTTATTTAATTTCTTAAAGTTCAGAATAAAATTTTTTCAAGTACAGAAGGAGTTCGGAGAATAGAGATGTCAATCAGAGAAGACTTCCTAAATGACGTGGGACTTGAGCTAGTCTTTGGAAGAACTGTAGGATTAGGAAAAGTGGGGGAAGGAAAGAAAGTTATTTCAGGTGGGAGGAAATATAAGAGTAAAGCCAGGGTGGGGGTGAACAAAGCGTGTGTAGGGAAAAGTGAGAAAAGGAAACACAATGACCCGGGGACACACAAGAAATTGTCATAGGTAATTGTGATGATTGTTGGTTACAAAGAGGATTTCTGTACCAGGACTCAATAAAGCTGTGATTTTTTAAGGAGGAGCAGAGAATTATGAGATGAAGAGGTGTAAATAGCCTTAGAAATCACCTAGCTCGGTCCTTTTTTTACATAAGAAGCAGCCTGGTTTAGGGGAAAAAATAGTGACTTTGGAGTCAGAGGCCCTGAGTTCAAATCTTATCTCTGATGCCTATGATTTTGGGCAACTTGCCTAATCTCAGTTTCATCATGTAGAAAAGGAGGGAGATTGGACCAGACCGTCTCTGAAGTCCCTTCTGGCTCTAAATCTGTGATTCTATGATAATGAAGGGACTTAGGAAGAGATTTACCCAAGGTCACTCAGGTAACTAGCAAAGCTCTAATTTTACCCCAGGTCTTCTGACTCTAAAACCCATGTTATTTCCCTGAGAAAGGTAACTCTACTATACCGAGGAAATAAGTGGTCCTTAAGTTACAGAGAAGACCTGGGCTTATTCATCTATGAAAATTTTTTATAGTTATGAGAATTCTTTTAGTGGGAAGTCCTCCAACTCTGTTCCTTTCTTCCCCTTCAGAATTAAAGGTCACTCAATGAAGAGACATAATCACACAGAAGTGAGTGAATTTTTTTTCCAAGGATTCTCTAGTTTCCAGGAACATCAGATCACACTCTTTGTAATCTTCTTGGTCCTCTACATTTTTACCTTGGCTGGCAATGTCATCATTGTGATAATCATTGGAATTGACCGTCACCTCCACACACCTATGTACTTCTTCCTGAACATGCTGTCCACTTCTGAAACCTTGTACTCCTTGGTCATTATCCCACGGATGCTGTCCAGCCTTGTGTGCAGTGGTAAGTCCATTTCCCTGGCAGGCTGTGCCACCCAAATGTTCTTTTTTGTCACATTTGGCATCAATAATTGTTTCCTGCTCACGGCAATGGGGTATGATCGCTATGTGGCCATCTGCAACCCACTGAGGTATACAGTCATCATGAGCAGGAAGGTGTGTGCCCTGCTGGTGTGGGGGGCACTTAGCATTGGTCTGATTGTAGCAATGACACAGGTTACTTCGGTGTTCAGGTTGCCCTTCTGTGGTATAGAAGTGGCCCACTTCTTTTGTGATATCCATCCTGTGATGAAACTCTCCTGCATTGACACCACCATCAATGAGATCTTAACTCTAATAATCAGTGTCTTGGTGCTTCTGGTACCTATGGGATTGGTTTTCATCTCCTATGTCCTCATCATCTCCACCATTCTTAAAATTGCCTCTGCTGAGGGTCGGCAAAAGACCTTTGCCACATGTGCCTCTCACCTCACCGTGGTCATTGTCCATTATGGCTGTGCTGCCATTGCCTACCTAAAGCCCAAGTCAGAGAACACCAGAGACCAGGACCAACTGATTTCAGTCACCTATACTGTCATAACCCCATTGCTTAACCCTGTTGTGTATAGCCTAAGGAACAAAGAGGTCAAGGATGCTTTGTTTCGAGCTGTTGGTAAAAAACATCCCTAATTATGACTGCCATTATTATGAAGCACTTACCCATCACACAGGATGGGTAAAAAACAAGAGAAGTACTTAACTGTCTCTGTTCAGATTTAGGTTCTCAGAGCCACGCTCTAACAGCAAGGGGATATTTATTGGAAGAAAAAACAGATTCAATCTCAGTCAATGGGGGAGGTATGGGGAGGGAGTTTCTTTGATTGAAGAATTTGCCTCAGGAAGAAGACCAGATAAAAGGAGGTATGAATCTGTGATGGTGGGTATGCAGGGACAAAAATATGAGCATACACAGGCACAATGAAAATGGAGATAAGGCTAAGAAATGATGTAGGAATATGTTCTTCACAAATCTCCCTCCGGTTTCTTTGTGAGAGTCTCTAATGGCTTGGAAAATCTTAAGGAAGAAAGTCCTTATACACTATTAACCCTTCTTCCCACTTCCCTTCAACTGGGGAAGGATGGATGGGATGGGGATCATAGGGCTTATTGCTCTAAGTGTCTTATCCTCTGAGAGAAGTCCAATGAAATATTCTCCAACAAACATTTCTTGGCATGAAATATAAGAGGAATAGATTTCCTCTTTATATTGGCCCTCCTCTAGCCTAGAACTAAACTATATCTTCAGAGATGCCACCAGTTCACCCTGGTCAAGTGGTTATAAAAGTGAACTAGTACAGTGGAAAATAAGATCCTAACATTGTACAGGGAGGATGGGATCCAGAATTAGGGTGCTTTGTGGGAGAAATTAATAAACAGAGAGAAGGGTTTGGGAAGGTTGGGGTTTTTTTTTTCAAAGGAAGTTGAATGAAAGAATAAGGGAGAAAGGGAGCTAAGGAAGGAAACATTGTAAAGCTTTAAGAAAGAGATGATAATGGTCATGGGAGGGAAAAATAGGAAATATAATTGTTTTACAACATCTTTACAGACTCATCCTCCAACCATCTGGTGGAATAATATTAGAAATTCCTTAACCCCAATTGAAGGAGAAATAAAATATAACCAACTATGCAAGGATATGGTAAAGAGGGTGGTTTCATCCTTCTGTAATAACTGCTAGTTATCCTTAGATAAAAGACCCTACAGTTTTATCTAAAAGGGATTCTTTCACAATTGTAAAAGTATCTGAACATTTTCCCTTGCCCCCTATCCTTGAACAGAAAATATTTTCTTATAATAAATTTTTCCAGTTACATTCCAAATACTCTCTTTTTCTCCCTTGGTTTATCTCTGCTACCCCGCCCCCACCTCTCTCAACCCACTCTTCTTTTGTGAAATGCTTTACTTATCTATACTAAGCTGCTACAGAATGCTACTGATTAGCTGTGTACTCAAAGTGAGTCTGAAATGTCATAAAAACCAAATCTGTACCCTGGAAAAATGAAGCTGCTATTCAGCAAGAGCAGTATTCCATAACATGCTAATAAATTTCTTTGCTTACAGTTTGGCTTCCAATCTTTGACCCACAGTCATCAGACTCCCTCTGATAGTTACACCTCTACCAAGCCATACTAGTTATGTCGATTGAATGAATTCCCCGACAGCCAGCATGAGGGAAAAACAAGTTCCCAGTGAGGTCAATAGTCCAAGTTATTTGAGATTTGTTCCATCTCTTGGGAGGAATTACTCAAAGTAATTCTTTGCTATTACCATAGCATTTGTTACCCAAATTTCCCATCATGGTTGTCTGAATAGAAGAGGAATTCAATCTTAAATCCAGAGTATATATATAGTCTTATCTCCACTCAATTGTGCCTATCCAGAACACATTCACAGGGAACTTGCTTACCGTGTTCATTTCTGAGGCAAACACCCAGAGATCTCCAACCTCCCCTACAAAGGATAGGACTTTAACAAAACCAACTTATCTAGTCCCAATCATAAAATGATCTTGACCTCCACTCCCACAAACTATCCTTTCCTTTGGTCTTCCTTTGCTCAGTGATGCAATACAACACAGTTCAGCAATCATTTACTGAGTGCCTGCTATACGTATGGTACTGAATTAGGCACTAGGGGAGATACAAAGTTCAGAAAAGATATGACTCTTCGAAGAGCTTGAATTCTAGCATTTCCATGCTAAAGCATAACTCAGATGAAACTAAACAAAAACCCATCTTTGTGTTTTTTTTTTAAGTTGAATCTTTCATTTGACTAGAAGTAGCAAAGCTGAAGACCTTGTCAGAATCTGGGGAGGCACAAAGTGAAGGTCTCTCATGACTTATCCATATTCAGCATTAATATCATGTAGGCTTTAGCAACATTTGATATGATTGAGAGAATACAAGTTTCAGCCTACTCAGGTTTACAGAAGACTCAAACGAAAATCATTTTAAACATCTGAATGCTGATCTTGATTCTTATGATTGAAAAGATTCTAACAATACCATCACCCTATCAACCTCACAAACATTGTACCAAGCATGTATTGGGGGGAGAGGTGGGTGGAAAAGGGATAGTCAGATACTCACACTGCCCCCTTCTCCAGTACCTCCTTTATTCAACTGGCCAGAGAACTGAGCTTGTGTAAAAAAGATAAATATTTTAAGTTCTCAAAACAGAATGGATGTGGAATGAGTAGCTCTGGAAGAATGGATGGGTAGAGAAGAAAAAAAGGAAAGTCAATAGGATGGGCTGGTACGTAGGAAGGAAACGTACATTTATTCAATGTCTACTATGGACCAGGGACTATGCTTAAGTGCTGTATAAATATCATCTTAGATCTTCAGAAAAGCACTATGAGGTAGGTTCTATAATTATCCTCACATTACACATGAGGAACCGGAAACAGATGAAAGCTAGTCACATAGCTAGTACATGTCTGAGGCTGAATTTGAACTCAGGTCTTCCTGACTGCGGGTCCAGAAGTCTATCCATTGTACCACCCAGCTGCCTCAACATTCCAATCAATGGACAGAGAGATAGGGGCTTTATAGAAACATGGACTCCAGAATGTAGAGGTCAAGGAGAGCTACCATATAAATTAATGTGATTAAAGCTCCGAAGAATGTGCATGCCATGTATGGATGAACTTATGTTGACAGTTTAGTGGTAAGAGTCAAATGACTGCCCATCATCAGCAAACAGTCAATCAAAAATATACTCTATAAGTCAGGGAATTATATCTGTAATGATTCTTTTGAAATTATAGGGGTTGATCATAATACTTTAATTAAACATTCAATTCAATCAATTTTAAGTATGACAAACTTTATTATGTGATAGGTATCAAAGGCTCACCTATAAAAGCTAAATAGTCCTTGCTGGCAGGAAGCTTAGAGTCTAATAAGTAAATGATACAGAATAAAATGTGATGATGCCAAAGAAGAGTCATGAAAAGCAGAATGAGAAATTTGAGGAAGGAGAGTTTACTTTCACCTGCTAGCATAGGGAGGACTTCATAGAGGAAGTAACTTTTGAGTGGAACATTGAAGGACATTAAAAGACAGAAATACTGGAGAGAAACATGGATTAAAATTTGGGAGTTCAGTGAGAACAAAGGCATAAATATAGGAGAGGGTAGGATGAGAAAGGAAAAGTCTGGAAGATAAGCTATGTCAAGAAAAGGAGCAAGCAATAAGGTTAGGCAAGGTGGAAGTCCATATAGAAATGATAGATGAAGGAATTTAGCCACTAGCCTTTATTGAGTGGTGTATCAGCAATGCCATATTCACAATGCCTATAGAGATTACAAATATGCTGATATAATTATCCATCACAAAATACATCATGTTTGCCATATGGGGAAATAAACTAGAAAATTTATTAAGATACCAAAAGACTGAGTCCCAAAACCAGAAAGTGAAAGCCATCAGAGTAGTTATGACATTGGCACAGGTAGATAAAGTAGAAAGCACCCACATTCTCAAGCCTTTAAAACAGAACAGGCTACCTCAGGCAAAGGTCCTCCTCTCCCCACTCACAGCAACCACCCAGCGTCCTGGAAGCGCGCTCCCAGCAGCTCCGGCCCCTGGCAGTGCTCAGCAGGAGTCCTTAGCAGAAAGTCCTTAGCAGTCCTAACTCAAAAAAAAAAAAAGGGCTTCGTGCTGCCACTGCCTCTGCTGCTGCCGCAACCGCAACCGCAACCGCAGCCACCGCAGGACCATTAGCTCGGCTTTCACTTTCTCTCGCTTTCCGCTTTCTCTTGCTCTGCTATATCAGCACGTCCATGGGGCATGGAAGATCTTTAAATCCCATAACCCTTACAAGTGGGAAAAGGAAAACAAAAAAAAACTATTCATGGTTTTCACTGAATCTGAGAAAAGGAGAATTGAAGTGCTTATATGTGTGTGCGTGCATATATGTGTATGTGTGTGCACACATGTGTGCATGTGTGTATATGTATATTGTGTGTACCTGTACACAATACATATTGTGTGATTCACATTTTTATACAAATATAATATATATAATTCAAATGTATATCCAAATATATCCAAATGCCAGAGATGTTGAATACATGCATTTGATCACTAAAGAGATAGACTAGATAGAATTATATGGGGAGAAAAAACATTGTATTGTAAAAAGAGCACTGGAATTTGAATAAATAATAAGTCAATATTAGAATCAGAAGTTTTCTTTTCATCACTTACTAGCCATATAATCACAGGTAAGTCATTTAATTAGCCTTGATTTCCTCACCCATAAAATGAAGGTACTAATACTTGTACTTTGTATCTCATAGGTAAGACTGGTTACAGTCTCCGCCATCTCCAGGAGTTAAAGGTGGCCATTACTACTTAAATATATAATGTGTAATTATGGTATATATTATAGGATTCTATAATTACATGGTACTATATAATTAATTATTTTATAACAGATTATTTATAATTCAAATAATGTTAAATATAGTTGAATACTTGTACAAATAAGTTATATTAATTATACACATATTCCATAAGCTATGTAACATAACACATAAGCTAATTATCACTCTAGCATAATAAATTATAGTTATAACATAACAATTATGTGGTTTATCATATGGTATATATAAATATATTGTACATTTTATGTATATAATTGAAATTATATTTTATAAATATTCATTACAAAATACTTGTTGCTTTTGTTCTTTGCTTCTTGGGTTCTATAAAGAAGAAACATCTCCTTATGGGTACTGGTGTCATTCAGTTGACTGTCCTGAGGGACAGAAATGAGCCTTCCCCTTCCTCAATTTGAGGCTTTACTATTCTGTTTGATGAGTGCTGCCCATCTGCCACTGTTCTCACTGCAGACTTCATAAGTATACCTTGCCTTCACTCATAATCACCAAGCACCTGGACTGCTACTACCAGCTAGCAGTGAGGCAGGCACCTTTTTTCCCAATGGGATCCACTGCTCCACCCCCCACCAAGACCCCAACTTGCCACTATGTAATCCAAAGGCTTTCAGGCAGCCATAAACACCTCCCCACTCATCAGCCCACCTCACCATTATATATAATATATGGCATATATAATATAGAATTTATATAATAGATAATATATGATATGTTATATATTATAGAATATATAACATGTGGTTTATTATATATCATAGATATGGAATTTAGAAGATTTTATATAATGCAATATAGCATACATAATATATGATATATTATGTATTGTGCAATATATTACATAATAAACAAATATATCATAGTTCTATACTTTATGTTATACATATTCAAAACGTTTATGTATCATATTGTATATGCTATATAACAATGTATAATTCATTTTATTGTCATATACACTGTCTGGGACTTCTTATGTCCCCAAGTCAGGAATCTGTCAAGGAAGCTGGAGTGAATCACATTGTATGTGGAGAAGGAAGTCAAGAAACCCAGGAATTCTGAGTCAAGAAAATGCAGCTCCTATCATAACATGCAATTGTATATTTATGATGTTTCATAGTATATTTATAGGTTTGTGTAGCCATACAATAATTGGTATGTGATATTCATCTGTCATGTGTTATATAATATGCAGTATATTATTTTATGTACATATTAAATAGTATATGTTACATATATAAGCTATGTGTAATAAGTCAAGAAGTTAATATTGCTGGTGCAATATAAAACTTGTTATTGTTGTTGAGTTGTTTGAGTTTCTTCCAACTCTCCATGATCCCATTTGGGGTTTTCTTGACAAAGATATGGGAGTGCTTTGTCATTTCCTTTTCCAGCTAATTCTACAGATTAGGAAACTGAGGCAAACAGGGTTAAGTGATTAGCCCAGGGTCACATAGCTAGGAAGTGTCTGAGGTCAAATGTGAACTCAGGTCTTCCTGACTCCAGGACTGGTGCTCTACCAACTGTGTTACCTTGCTGCCACCATATAGCTTACTCTACTGGTATAATAGTTATATTTATAAGTACAGAAATGATAAGTTATGTCATATGTATGTTGCTTTAGACATTATATTTTATAATTATAAACTATATTTTATTTTTTATAATTTTAAAAATTGTTGCCTTCATTCTTTGCTGCTTGAGCTCAATCAAGAGAACTCATCTTGTGTGTGGTGATGTCATGAAGGGAACTGCTGTCTCACCTCGGGGATCTTCCTCCAGCTATTCTGTTTGATACCTCTAGGTTCCATTTGAGGTCTCTGCCCTTGGCAACAACATGCCCCACCCTGCTAGTCTCCTGCTATCATGACTGACTGCTATAAAAGTACAAGACCACCCAGAATCAGCAGTGTCCCAACCCTCAGCACCAGCTTCCAATGAACGAGGAATAACCCTTCCACCAAGCAAAAGTAAGGCCCTGTCTCTTGGGGCTTAAAAACAGTCATGATCACCTCAACACACTTCAGCTGCCCAAGCTGCTACCTATCTTCCTAGTAATCCCTGACTGAAGGTGAGAATGCTAGCCAGAAAAAAAACAGCATAAATATAGCATATTCATATAATTGTATGTAATATGTTATATATTGATATATATGTAATTTATGTAGCAGAACATTTTATATGTGTTATATTATGAACTATAATTTTATTAAATGACATAATATCCTAATAAAATATAATTATATTATGTATTATAAATTGTTATACATATATAAATTTTATATTATAAATTATAAATCAAAATTTATTTTATGTATTATTATATTACATAATTATATTTTCATTTAGTTATATTATGTATTATTATATAATTATTATATTGCATAATTATATTGTCATTTAGTTATATTATGTATTATAATATACTTATATATAATGTATAATTATATTATTAAAATGTATTATAAATCTGTATGATTATTGTAGAATATATGGAATATGTAATTCATAGCAATCACATTATATGGTGTTGTTCAATCATTTCAGTCATATATGTTATATACATATAGAAAACGTATCACAGATTATATATATTATATAGCAATATATAATTTATTTTATTATCATATACACTCTCTAGGACTTTTTATGTCCCCAAACCAGGAATCTGTCAAGGAAGCTGGAGTGAACACCATTGCATGTGGAGAAGGAAGTCAAGTCAAGAAACCTAGGAATTCTGAGTCAACCCTATTTAGAGTTTTCTTGGCAAAAATACTGGAGTGCTTTGCCATTTCCTTCTCCAGCTTATTTTACAGATGAGAAACTGGGACAAACAGGGTTAGGTGACTTGCCATTGTCACCCTTCTAGTAAATGTCTAAGGTCAGATTTTAATTCAGGAAAATGAATCTTACTGACTCCAAGCCTCAGTTCTGTGTGCGCTATGAAGTCACCTACCTGTATATCATGTATTATATAATAAAACTGATATAAGAAATATTTATTCATTATATAGAAGTATATAATATATTCATAAGAAAACAGGATAAATATATCATGTGTTATATATTTATAGTATATTATATATCATATAATGATATGGATTCTATATCTATATATAATTATGTTTTATGACAGATCACTTATATATTTAATACTACATGTTATAGCTAATACATTTATATTTTATATGATATATCACATATAATACATGATAGACTATATACAAATATAATATATTCAACATTGTATATAATTTAATATATACCATATATTATAGGTTGTATGTTATATAATATTTTATATCATATGGCATGTGTATTATTATATACTTAGGTACTTATATTTTATAGAGGTAACTTATGGTAAAGAGGATAGAGTACTGAACCTGGAGTCAGGAAGACCTGAGTTCATATCCAGATTTAGACACTTACTTAGCTATGTTACCTTGAGCAAGTCACTTAATTTCTCTTTTCCTCAGTCTCTTCATCTACTAAATTGGGAAAATAATGGCACCCAGGGTTGTTGTGAGCATCAAATGAGATAATATTTGTAAAGTACTCAATATGGTATCGGCCATATAGTTTGCTGGCTAACATCATCACAAGTTAATTAAAAGGAAAATACTTTCTTAACTGTAAAACATGCGGTGTTAGATATTTTTATTAGTATAGAATCAGTTTATCAGACTCTAATACAATTAGACAAAATAAAATATCCCTCAATGTTTCCCTACTTACCAAATAACATTTTGATTACTAGGTCAGTTCTCCAGATACTTTGAAATTGGAAGTCAGATATTATCTTAGAGAGTATTTGTGAACATCCTGATCTTTTGACAAACAGAGCCCTCCATAAGATAATTTTTATTCAAGTTCTTAATTAGATTTTTGTGAATTCATCATAACTTGACCAGTCCCTGAGAAGTTAAGCTGTTCTAGGTGGGTACAATGAATAGAGGGCTGTACTTGGTGACAGGAAGACCTGAGTTCAAATCCAACCTCAGATACTAGCTATGTGACTGGGCAATTCATTTAGCCTCTGTCTGCCTCAGTTTCTTCAACTGTAAAATGGGAATAAATGGGGCGGCCAGGTGGCACAATGAGTAAGAATGCTGGCCCCAGAGTCGGGAGACCTGGGATTGGTTCTGGCCTCAGATACTTAGCACCCACACAAAATAACTGGACGTGTAACCTTGAGCAAGTTACTTAACCCCAATTGCTTTTTTAAAAGAATGGGAATAAATATAGCACCTATGTTATAGTGTTGGTGTAAGGATAAAATGAGATCATATTTGTAAGGCACTTGTAAGCCATGAAGTACTTTATAGATACTAGCTATTATTGGTCCTCAAAGGACACTTTTTTAGCTATAATTTTATGTAAGAAATTGCTTGAGGAATTAAGGGGTTAGGAGACTGGAAGATTTTCAAGAGTTACAATAGGAGAGTTACAAAGACAGCAAAGATTAGGTAATAGCTCTCAAGAAGCTTGTAGTCTTATTTGAAAGGCAAGACATAAAATCCTGAGAAGCCAAAAAAGTGATATAACCAAAATATATTCATCAATAACCCCTATTAAACATTTACTATGTGTCAGATAGTATGCTAAGTATTTGGGATACATTTAAAGGCAAAAACAGTCCCAGATCTTAAGGAACTTATATTCTAGTGGGATGTAAAATATTAAGTATGTACAATATACATCCAGAAGCAATGGAAAATAACCCAAGAGGAGAAGGCTCTAGCCTCTTGGGGAAGAGGAAGGGTGAACAAGACCTATAGAAGATGGCATTCAAAATGAGTTTTGAAGGGAACCAAGGATTCTTAGAGATGAAGGTGAGGAAGGAGATCATTCCAGCTTAGGGAGGGCAGGGGAGCAGTCTACTGAAAAGCATGGAAATATAAATTGGAGTCTCATGTGTTGAACAGGAAGTAAGACAATATGGCTCTATCATAGAGTAGGCAGAGGAGAACAACATATGAGACATCTGGAAAGACAGGAAGGGGCCATGTTGGGAAGTTTCTATGGAATCTGTAGCCATCCATGGGAGTACTCCCTCAAATGGTACAGGCAGCAAATCTATCTACTGTCTCTAATATTGTTTCTTTTTGTACAGGTCTTACTAAAAATTCCTTTAGACATGGCTTTCCTCTAGGTCTCAAGTACTAGGATACTAGTAAAACACAGGGGCTATACCTTCATTGTTCTTGCTAAATGACCATTTTTGTTGTTGAGTCATCTCAATCATTATCTAACTCTTATTGACTCTTTTTGGGGTTTTCTTAGCAAGGGTACCAGAGTGTTTTGTCATTGCCTTTTCTGGCCCATTTGACAGTTGAGGAACTGAGGCAAACAGGATTAAGTGATTTGTCCAGGATCACACAGCTAATAAGTGAGGCTAGATTTGATCATGAAATTGAGTCTTCCTGATTCCAAGTCTAATGTTCTACCTACAGCACCACCTAGATGCCCATACTTTATTGTCTTATGTGCTGCTTTCAGTGCTTGCTGTTTTCTACCAAAGATCCTATTTAACACTTTGAAATTTCATTTATGTTCTAAAGTGACATTGCTTTTAGCTATTGTGTCTCTCCTCTTGAAAAGGAAACTATTTCCTGGGGAAAGAAATTTCTAGGCTCTTTTTTTTTAATTCAGTTAACATTTATTAAGCACATACTATATGCAAGTCCCTGTGCTAAGCATTAGGAATACAAAAAGGCAAAAGACAGTCCCTGCCCTCAAGGAGATCACAATTAATGGGGATATATGTATATATTATAGGGTATATAATGACTATGTATATATAATAATTTGGGAGTGGGGGGCTGACAGTTGAGGGGGCTAAATAGGAAGTATCACTTGAGCTAGGATTTGAAGGAAGCTAGGGGTTCCAAGATGCAGAGGTAAGAAAGGAAGGTTTTCCACTATATTTCTAATTCACATCTGGTAGGAAGGAGGGAGAGGACTGGAGGAGGGTGTAGGGAATGAAGTTCAGCCTAAGTTCTCCCCATCTTTTTATGTTTCTCTGTCAGGCAACAAGAGGCCAGAAGACTCAGGACCCCCTAGAGGTGACAACCTCAAAACTGCTCTGTTTGAACAAACTGGATCTGTCTGGGCTTCCCTGAGCCAATTCCTCCCTCCTGCTTGTTTTTGGAGATCTTCTGGGAAAGGGCAGGAGAGCAGGTTGAGTTTGGAAAAGAAGGAAGGTGTAATGAGGATTGGGAACAGATTGTTCTGGGAGTTTCACAGGCATGACAAATAAGCAGCAGCTTAGCTTATGGTCCAACAGGAAGGAAAGGGGGTACAGCTATGTCTTGGAGGAGCCTGGGTGGGCAAAAAGAAGCCAGCCTTAATAGAAGCAATTAAAGAAAACTTGACCAGTGAGAAAGAAATTAAGTGATATTCTTGTGCACATTATCCTGTTTCTGTATAATTCTTAAATTCTGTATAGTGCTTATAATTAAGGGTGCAAAAGTAAATGTTTAATAACTGACTCCTCAGGGGGAAAAAAAAGTACACATGATATACTTTTAAATTTAATCTGCATTATGAATATTTTCTCCATTACTTTCATAAGTCTAGACAATCAACAAAGCAATAAATTGAGCCCTGATTTGTAGCATTTGTGGTTTCTGAAGTGTAATGGTTCAGACTTAAAATTTAACAATTGACTCTCCCAAGCTTTAATCTGGCTGGCTCCAGCATACTCCCACTTATAATACTGACAAAACGCATATTCCTCAATTTGGCATGTAAGGCCTTTCAAACCTGGCCCCCACCTACATTTCCTGCTTTATTAGACATTACTGCACTTAATGTTCCATGCCAAACTAACCTTCACACTCTAGCCAAATTGACCTTGCTCTTCCTTATGTGCATTCCATCCCCGGTCTTCCTCTTCCACCTTTGCACAGGCTGCCTCCCTCATGCTTGGAATGTACTTCCTCTCCACCACTTTCCCTTAGAATACTTGGTTTCCTTCAAGATTCAACTCAAGGGTCATGTCCTTGATGGAACCTTTTCTTTTTTTATTTGTTTATTTTTAGTTTTCAACATTCATTTCCACAATATTTTGAGTTACAAATTTTCTCCCCATCTTTCCCCTACCCCTCACTCCAAAATAGAAAGCTCACTGAATAACCCTTCCCCCAATCTTCTCTCTCTCTTATATTCTCCTGCAATACCCCACCCCAACTTTCTAGTAGGGCAAGATGGATTTCTATACCCCGGTGCCTGCATATCTTATTTCCCAGTTGCATGTAAAAAAAAATTTTTTTAACATTTGTTTTTAAAACTTTGATTTCCAGATTCTTTCCCTTCTTCCCTCCTCATCTGCCACCACTGGGAAGATAAAAAATTCAATATAGGTTCTACATGAATAGTTACACAAAATGTTTCCATAGTAGATATATTATGAATGACTAACTATATTTCCCTTCATCCTATAAACATATATATTCCCTTCAACTATCCTCATACTGAGAAAAGTCTCATGAGTTACAATCATAATTTTTCCATGTAGGAATGTAAACAGTTCATTTTTTAATAAGCTCCCTATGATTTTTTTTTCCTGTTTACCTTCTCATGCTTCTCTTGCTTCTTGTATTTGAAAGTCAAGTTTTGTGTTCAGCTCTGTTTTTTCCATCAAGAATATTTGAAAATCCTCTATTTCATTGAATTACCATATTTTCCCCTGAAACATGATACTCAGTTTTGCTGGGTAGGTGATTCTTGGTTTTAATTCTAGCTCCTTTGACCTCTGGAATATCATATTCTGAGTCCTTTGATCCCTTAAGGTAGAAGCTGCTAGATCTTGTTATCCTGATTGTGTTTCCATAATACTCAAATTCTTTCTTCCTGACAGCTTGTAATATGTTCTCCTTGACCTGGGAGCTCTAAAATCTTGCTATGATATTCCTAGGAGTTTTCTTTTGGGAATCTTTTTCAAGAGGCGTTCAGTAAATTCTTTCAATTTCTATTTTGCCCTCTGGTTCTAGAATATTAGGGCAATTTTCGTTGAGAATTTCTTGAAGGATGATTTCTAGGCTCTTTTTTTGATCATGGCTTTCAGGTAGTCAAATAATTTTTAAATTATCTCTCCTGGATCTATTTTCCAGGTCAGTGTTTTTTCCAATGAAATATTTCACATTGCCTCCTATTTTTTTCATTTGTTTGGATCTGTTTAATAGTATTTTGATTTCTCATAAAGTCATTAACTTCCATTTGCTCCAATCTAATTTTGAAGGAATTATTATCTTCAGTGAGTTTTGAAATTCCTTTTCCATCTGGTCAATTTGGATTTTTAAACCATTCTTCTCCTCATTGGCTTTTTGGGCCTCTTTTGCCATTTGAGTTAGTCTATTTTTTAAGGTCTTATTTTCTTCAGTATTTTTTGGGTCTCCTTTAGCAGGCTGTTGACTCACTTTTCATGATTTTCTTGCATCATTCTCATTTCTCTTCCCAATGTTTCCTCCACTTCTCTTACTTGATGTTCAAAATCCTTCTTGAGCTCCTCCATGGCCTGTAATCAATTCATATTTCTCTTGAAAGCTTTTGATGCAGGAGTTTTGACTTTGTTGACTTCTTCTGGTTCCATATTTTGATGCTTTTTGTCCCCAAAAAAGGATTCTATGGCCTGATTGTGCTTCCTCTGCTTGTTCATCTTGCTTGTTTATCACTAATATGTCAATTTTCAGAATCACAGACTCTCACAGTTGGAAAGGACCTCAAGGTTCATCTATATCAGTCTGTACCTGAATAAAAATCCTCTCTATAACATCCAACATTGGCAGGCTCTCTGTAGGGGAATAATGTAATCAGAGTGGTACAAAGAAAGAAATTAATTATGCAACAGTGTGTAGCAAGAACTGGAAGGAAAACAAACTGGATGCTAGGAAACTGGGCAAAAATAACAAATATAGTAGTTGAGGCACAGATAAATAAAATTTCTGGAAATATTTTTTAAAATACAAGAGAAAAAATACACCATATACCCCCAAGGAAATCATAGCTAAGAAGAAAATATTCACATATACCAAAATATATAGAATACCACTTTTTGTTGTAGCAAAGAACAGGAAACAAAATAGATACCCTTAAATTTGGGAATGACTACACAAATTATGGTATATTAATGTATTGGAATATTATTTTAAGAAATGTGCTTTAACAGATGATGAATATGATAATACAGAAAAGCTCTGAAAGATATGAACTGAATCAAAGTGAAGTAAACGGAATTCAGAAATCAATACATAATGGCCACAATATTGTAAACAGAAAATATAACCACAAAACAATCAAAACTGAATTTGAAGATATGAGAAAGAAAACCCCTCCCCCCACCCATACACACACACACACACACACACACACATACACACACTGTTTTGCAGAGGTGGGGGGTCCCATGGGCATGGAACATAATATATATTTTCATATTTTTTCAAAGTATTGATCAGCTTTGCTGATTTTTTTCTTTTCCTCTTTTTTTAGTTCTTTAAAAATATCATTTATTATGTTGTATAGCTCTCTGGAGAAATTCAGATGATAAAAAAAGATATCAATAAAATATTTTTAAAAAGAAAAATATGAAACATTGCAAAGCTTTGTAAATGAGATTTATAATCACTCCAAAGATGTCAGCCTACATAGAATTAGACTACTTATAGTTTCAGAACAAGATATACTTACTGGTTTTTGTTTTTTTAGTTCTTTCTAAAACTTAATTAACGTATCTATAAAAGCCTGGATTCAGAATGGGGGAAAAAAAGCAGAGGAAAGCCAGCTGTATTGTCTTGGGTAATTTATACTGTTCTTGTAATGATTATAAGCTTCTCCCAGAAACAAAGGCTATCTTTTTTAGCATTAACATTTTTCCATTGATGATATGTGGATGAGATTCAGGAAGGGCAGAATGATGATGTTCTGCTACAATCACCCTCACTGGACCTCAGTTTTCTCCTATGTTAAAAAAAAGGGGGGGGGGAGGAGATGAAATTGGACTAGAAGATAATAGAGGAGCTTTAAACCTCCATATATTTGATCTTATGAGCCTATAATCCGAAGAATTAAAGTTGAAAGTGACCCAAAGAACAACAGAGAGGCTCATGGTAGGAATGAGCAGGATGCAACTCATTACCCAACAAGAATTTCGCAAAAGAGGCATAAAGGATGGTATCAAAGAGATAGCTAACCAGAAAAAAAAGTGGATTGATCAGGTGACAAGAGAGGGGAGAAAAAAAATTATGGTCTTTGTGTTCCCACAAGTGAAAAATAATTGAGTAACAACAATTGTGTATTTAGATAATAATTGCATACTTTCCAAGTAAATTCATTTTTAAATGGTTTTAGTTTTCATTATAAAGGAACAATCCAGGCTTTTGAACTGCAAGAAAATGTGTTGCTCTTCAGCCAGTCAATCAATAGTGCTAATCAGTCAGTCTCATCATTGAGAGCCCAGGTTTTTAAAGGGATGGCAGGATCCAGGACTTTTCACTCAGTTCTTCCTCCCTTGTTTCATAATAAGATGGGGTGGCAAACTAACTCTGTGTCAAACACCCACCTATGAGTCAAACTTTAACACAGACCACTGATCAGGGTCTAGCCTATCTGTAGGAGCAGCTGGTTAATGGAACAGGGGGGTTCTGGGTACAAAGCCCAGTGCTTGGCCAACAATCATCTCAGGAACAGGCAATGAGATGACAAGCTAATAAAGGGATGCCCTACAGTATTCATTAGTCCCAGAAGCTTGTCATTAGACAGGCTATCAGTCTAGAGGAATGAGGAAGTATAAGGCTATAACTACAGGGACAAATGCCAAGAAAGTAAAGACATTCGAAATTCAATTAGTCAGTCAGAGATCTTATCCTAACCAATCCAACAGGGGGTAGGAAGGAAGGGAACAAACATTTCTTAAGCCCCTATGCTGTGCTAAGCACTTTACAAATATTATCTCATTTGATCGTCCCAACAATCCTGGGAAGTAGGTGCTTTTATTTTCCTTATTTTATTGTTAAGGAAACTCATGCACACAGCAGTTAAATGACTTGCCCAGATTTGCAAAGCTAGTAAGTGTTTGAGACTGGATTTGAACTCAGCTCTCTCTGCCTTCAGGCCCAGTGTTCTAACTACTGCGCCACCTAGCTATCTAGTATTTATATATGAAAGGTACTGAGCATACAAAGATGGGATCTGGTTCTTGGAGTTCAGAAAAAAGCAAGTAAAAAAAGATAAAATAAAATTTAAAAAAATAATTTAAAAAAAGAAAGAAAAGAGCAAGTAGACCAATTTGGCTCTAAGATAGAGGATGTGAACAGGATGCATGTGAATCAAGACTGGAAAGGCTCACTGGAAGGGCATTGTAAGTGTCTTTTAAGCAGAAGAATTTATATTTTATCTTAGAGGCAAGATAAAGTTACTGTATATCAAAGATAAAAGCTCATCAACAAAGGGAGCATCCAAGGAGCTAGTGAGTAACTTAGTAACTTGGAAGTAGAAACTCTTTCATTTTTTATCTTTGTGGCACAGCGCCTGGCACATAGCAGGTGCTTGTGGATGGACTGATTGGGTGACTCTAGGAATGAAAGCTCATGGTGTTCCATAAGCCCTTGGTTTTTCAAGTCTGTTTCAGTCACATAGAAAAGTTCACCAGCAAGTATCAGTTGGTCCTACATCACCTCCTGGTGCTACTGGGTCCACTAATCAAATAGGAATAAGCCCTACAGCTGTGATTCCACTGGGACAAGTGGAAACTCAGGGAAGAAGTTCCACCTATCAATGCAGATCATCCTCATCTAGCAATCTATATCATCTTAGAAAGTTGCCTGCCGCACAAAGATTAAGTGACTTATCCAGAGTAACACAATCACTGAAATACTCAATTTGTTGTTGAGTCATTTCAGATTCTTTGTGACCTCATTTGGGATTTTCTTCACAAAGATACTAGAGTAGTTTGCCATTTCCTTCTCTAATTCCTTTTATAGATCAGGAACTGAGGCAAACAGGGTGACTTCCCCAGGGTCATATAATTAGTATGTGCCTGAGGCCAGATTTGAACTCATGAACATGAGTCTTCCTGATTCCAAGCCCAGTGACCTATCCACTGTGACATCTAGGTGCCCCATAAAATACTAAATAGGCTCCACTAATAAAAAATAATATTGGATTTTTATAATAATAACTACCGTTTATACAGTGCTTACTGTGCGTCAAACACTGTGCTAAATGCTTTAGAAATATTATTTTATTCGATCCTCACAACTGAGAGATGGGGGAGAGAAGGAGGGAGGGAGAGAAGGAGGAAGAGGGGGGGAATTACTATTTTTATCCCCATTTTACAGATGGGGAAGGTAAGGGAAACAGAGATTAAATAATAGGCAATGGGGCTTCAAAATTCCAACCTACCTTCAAGAGTACAGACAAAAAGATCATGTCTTAGGTCCACGACTGGAGCCCCTGGTCCTGGAGGGATACAGCCTCACTCACTGAGAGATACAGGTTGTTGCTGTCGTTTGTCCTTTGTTTTCAAATGGAATCAGGGAAACAAAGGATGACATGACTTACAGTTGACTTTGCTTTGATTGAGGGAGGGCTGTGCAAGGTCACCAGCCTCACTTTCTCCTCTAGAGCCATTTGGGTCCAGTGATCTGATAATCATCGGGATGACTGGAAATGACCCAGGATGCAATGCGAGACCCTGGCTCTTTTAGGTTTAAGGTCTTTTCATGTACTCACTTAGAGTGAGGTTATGCCCACTCAGTGAATACTAATAGAAGCAAGAAAGAAGCTAGCTCACCATGAGAATCCTGCAGAAGATACCATGGGATGATAGGTCTAGAAGCGACTTCAGAAGTCATTTAGCTCAACTCCCTCCCTCCTTTACTGATGATGAAAAGCAAGTTAAATGACTTGCCCAAAGTCACACAGACAGTATCAGTGGCTGGATTTGAACTCTAGTCTTCTGGCTACCAGGCTACTTCACTTGCTGCCGCACCAAAGTGCCTCCCTAAATTGCTCATGTTCAGCATTTTAATTGGGGGAACACATGAAGGAGGGAGGAGGCATGGCAACCCAGGAGTAATTCAAACTCCTCAGCAAACTATTAAAAGAGAAAATTCTTTTCCTTGAATGACTCCATATTTTTCAGCTTTGGCAAGGCTTCCTGCTCTCTGACATGAAGGGAGATATTAAAACAGGTGAAAAAGACCAGGGAGAATGAGGTAACTAAAAGTGGGAGCAGCAAGACTGAGGGAGAAAAGGAAGAGAGTATTTGAACCAGGAAGGACCAAGGCTATATCTAACAGGAAAAGGAGAGAAGGGGTGGACAATTTTCTTATTTAATTAAATGATTGATTTGATAAAACCTTGCTGGCAATTGTATTTCTGCTTCAGATCTTAGCACAGAGGACAGCTGGGGGAAGCTTCTAATTTCATTAGAGCTTGGCAGGAATCTGCTAATTACCAATCAAAGGCAGGTGAGCAAGCTAATATCACATTGTGAGAATAGGTAGGAAGCCTGCAATAAATAAATTAAACCTCACTTGGGAGTTCCCAGATATTGAGTCTCAAAAGCAGTAAACAGATATGGAAAACAGGCACTTCGCCAATCAGTTTACCCTAAGAGTTAACCAATGAGAGCTCTACCAACAAAAATGACTGAGGATGAAAATTTTGCTTCCAACATGTCCATAAGGCAATTCTGCAGTGACCTATACTTTGTGCAATATATGGAGGATGAAGGAGAGTGTTAATTAATCTTACAAAGAGTTGTGTTTTCAGGAGAGTAGAGGGAGATATTTAGAGATTAGCATCAAAGAAACAAAGAGGGAAAACTGGGAAATAGATTCATTAGGTTACTAATTTTCATGTTGTATTATGCCTTGTATGTTTGTGTCTCCTCTGCTTATTTTTGCTAAATAAATTAAGTCTCTAATATGGAAATATGATTTGCATGACTTCATATGTACAGTGGGTATCATGTTGCTTGCCTTCTCAATGGGTGAAGGAGAGGCTAAAGGGAATGAGGGATTTTGGAACTGAAAATAAAAATTAAAAAGAAAAGTTATAAAAAAAATAGGATATTACTGCATCATAAGAAATGACTAAGTTCATCAAGTTATGAACTGATGCAGGGTCAAATGAGTAGAGTAGAATCAGGAGAGTAATTTATACAATGATACCATTATTATAAAGGAAAACAACTCTGAAAGACTTTAGATCTCTGATCAGTGCAATGAGAAACCAGTAATCCAGAGGACCAAGGATAAGTAAGCTACCCACCTCCCAACAAAGGAAGGAAGGAAGGAAGGAAGGAAGGAAGGAAGGAAGGAAGGAAG
>NW_027187267.1:3109235-3131500 GCF_028583685.1 Petaurus breviceps papuanus
AAGGAAGGAAGGAAGGAAGGAAGGAAGGAAGGAAGGAAGGAAGGAAGATAGAACCAGGGAAAGTTTTATAGGGTTCTTATCTGGATGAAGAAGGACTGGGCATTGGGAGAAGTGAGCAGGGAACCTAGAGCTGGGGTGTAGTTCAAAGTTTAGGCTTAGTCCTATCCTGCTAGGTGTCGAATTAATTTTAATTTTTTTACCTTAATTTGGTATTAATGTAAAATTTTCCTAGACCAACTGCCTAATTTAATCAAACATTTTTCCACCTTCCAAACTAAAGCTAACAGCGTATTCATTAAACTAACCATTTATATATTTACCTATTTATAATTTAGGGGAGAAATTTGGCAATTTTGTGCTTTCGAAATTATGGTTTCTCTTAAGTGCCAATGTTTTACAAATAGCCCTCATATAATTTTACATGCCTTTGTAATAGAGTACAAGGCCAAGAGTCAGAAAGACCTGAATTCAAATCCTGTCTCAGACACTCAGTAGCTGTGTTGCCCTGGGCTAGTCACTTAATCCTGTTTGTCTCAGTTTCCTCACCTATAAAATTAACTGGTGAAGGATATGGCAAACCACTCTAGTATCTTTGCCAAGAAAACCCCAAATTGGGTCATAAGGAATTGAAAAGAACCGAAAAATGTTTTTGTTAGACAATTTTTTACTTTCAAATTCTTATTTCAGTTTTGTGTTTGTTTACATATTATTCAGAAGGAATGCTGAACATCTGAATCTTGGATGATCCTAATAAACTAATAATTATCGAGGGTTTAAAGAAAGAATCCCCCAGCCTGAGGAACTGCATATTTCCCACTAGTTGAGGAGGGAAGGGAAAAGGGAATAAGCATTTACACAGTGCCTATTACATGCCAGGCACTGGACATGTCATTTGGTACTCACAAGTAAGGTAGCTGCTATTACCATCCTCATTTTATAGTTGAGGAAACTGAAGTAAACAGAGTGGGAAAGAGAGATTTTGACCATTATTGCAAATCTGACTTTGACAGAGTGACTTTATTGAGTTTTCCAATAACCTGCAGAGTACTATGGTGGGCTTTCCATTCATACCAAGAAGCCCCTATAAGGGTATGAAATTATTCTCCTTCCTGGAAGAAAAAGTGAAAGGGCTAAAAGAATGTGTTTTTACTCTTCAGGATGTCAGGGAAAATGAAGTTCCCCTTGAAGGAATGGGGGAAAAAATAGTTCAAGCAGGAATCAAAGAAGAGAGAGGATGTGAAGAGGAAGAGGGGAATTTAGGAGATTGGAGGATGAAAGAATGTGATAAAGAGAAGGAAAAGAAATTTGGAGGCATGTTATTGATTTTACATTCTTCCTATAGAAAAAAGAGTAGCTCATCATTGGAGGATGAAGCTTCTTGTGCTGAAAAGAACAATGATGGAGAACCACATGTCATCAGATGAGAGGTCATTTAATAATGGTCAAAAATGAAGAGTAGTTGTCATTTGAAACTTCCTGAGTTCCAGGAGAAATATTTCCTAGGGTTCTACCCAATATATGATGGCTTGGTATTGAAACTTTCCTAAAGGTCCAGGTGGCTAAGGCACCTAGTGACCTAAGCACAAGGAATCAGGAGTTCCTACATCAGGCTTGATCAGTGTGCCAACATGGCCAACACAGAGGTAAGAAAGTTGAATCAATATTGGATCCTTGCTAAATATCCTTTCGATGCCTTGATTAAGTAAAATCCCTTTTATCAACCACTGAATGGTCTGCAGATGTGTCAAACGTGCAGTCCAAGTGGCTCATGAATCCCATAACACTTCAAAATACAGACTGAATCAGATTAAAATGTAGTTTTTAATCTTGTCTTAAGGCAATGATGCATTAATTTTTTTAAAAAGAAATATGCAAGGGGTGGCTAGGTAGCACAGTGAATGGAGCACTGGCCCCGGAGTCAGGAGAACCTGAGCTCAGATCTGTCCTCAGACACTTAACACTTACTGACCACATGACCTTGGGCAAGACACTCAACCCCAATTGCCCTCCAAAAAGCAAAAAAAAAAAAGTTTTTTAAAAAAATATACAAACATGTATGACTTTCTATTTGGTCCACAAGGATCCCTTATTAGATTGTGTAAGCATCTTGAGGGCAGAGACTGACTTTTGTCTCTTTATATCCCCAATGCTTAGCAGAGTGCATAGCGCATAGTGAGTGTTTAATAAATATTTGTTGATTGACTGATTGATTGTACAGTTTAGTGGCTCCTATTTCTATTTAAGTTTGACACCACTGGTCTATAAGACTCTTATTTTGTTCCAGTACTAATGTCTTAGGCCAGATCTAGCCCAAGTGGTCTGGTGATGCAGGTCTTATGGTTAACAGAGGCAGCAAATTAAAAGACTGAGCCAAACTTGATTGGAATCTGAATGCAGTCTAATGCAGATTAAAATGCAATTGGGAAATCTTTAACAAAATAAATAAAATACAACATAGATAATGTTAATTTATGTTTTATTAGCTCAATATGTAACTGTAAGGAATTTCTGTTTGAGTTTGACACCACTGACCTACAGTACCTTGCTAAAGAAAAAAAGATATTTATTTGTTGACTTGATATGAGCAACAAAGCTCTAGAGTCATTCCAAGATATTCACCTTAGTTGCAATAAAGAAACTCCCCAAAATCATATAACCTGATGACCTGGAGGTCATCATATTTTGGGTGATTTGTTTGGAGTCAAATGTCACCAGAAGGAAATTAAAAATCATGACTAAATATCAGAAAGTTTAGTATAAAACATATGTGTATGTATACATATATGCATATATATGTATATCTTTGGGGCTAAGATGATATTTCCTTCATTACTGTGTGGAAATTAAGGGACTGAAGAAAACAAAAGGACAAATTTAGGAAGGGCATAACTAGCCCAGAAAGTGATATCTGCACATAGGATTTGGATTTTTGTACCACAGCTTAAAGGTATTGGAATGATGGCCAGGCTCTTAACAAGTGGAGGCAAACATATACTTTCCTACAGTCTTGTGAATCTGATCAAGAGGGCTTTAAGTTCAAAAGGGAGATGGAGGGAGGAATTTGCCTATGTGTATCAGACAAGCTTGGAATCATATATTAACATGTAAACAATAGAGTTGGATGACACCTTGGAAATCTAATTTAATTCACTCATCTTATAGATGAAGAAACAGGTCTGGAGAGTTTCCATGACTTGTCCAAGGACAGGCAAGTAGTGACAGAACCAGAACTGAACCTGGGTCTTTTGATTCCAAATCCAGTGGTCTTGCTACCCTGTGGTAGTACAATAACAGTCGTTGTCTGAGGTCAGATTCAAATTCACATCTTTCTGACTCCAACTCCAGTACTCTATCCCTTGTACCACATTGCTGCCATCCGACCAAAAGGACAAGTAAATCATAGAAGAAAATATCTGAGAAAATGGATAGCAATGAAACCCATGACTTCAGATAGTTATTAGATAGATAGATAGATATAGATAGATAGATAGATAGATAGATAGATAGATAGATAGATAGATAGTTGGTAGGTAGACAGATAGATAGATAGATAGATAGATAGATAGATAGATAGATAGATAGTTGGTAGGTAGACAGACAGACAGACAGATAGATAGATAGATAGATAGATAGATAGATAGATAGATAGATGGGTAGATATACATATTATATATATACAATGTATTTTAAAATATGTATGTATATGTGTACATATATACACACAGAAAAGGAAAGGAAGAAGGAAGGGGAGAGGCTGAGGGAAGAGGAAGAGAGGAAGAAAAAGAGGGAAGAGGATATATTGGGGTAGCTAAGTGGTGCCTTGGATAAAATCCTGGGCCAAGAGTCAGGAAGATCTAAGTTCAAATCCAGTCTTTAGGTACTCACTAGCTATGTGACCTTGGATGTTACTTAACCTTTTTTGCCTCAGTTTCCTCATCCGTGAAATATGGATAATCATAGCACCTACCTCCCAGGGTGGTTGTGAGGATTAAATGAGATAATTGTAAAGCACTTAGAACAGTTCTTGGCACACAGTAAGTGCAACATAAATATTAGTTATTATTGTTAATGGGAGAGGAGGGAATGGCACAGTTCCTTATTGGGGACCTGCTTTCCTTCTACTTCTCCTTAGGGCTAGGTATTCTTTTTGCCCCCACCCATCTATAACATTTTATTGCTTTACTGATCCAGGGTTTAATAAGTCACTTAGATTTTATTTTAACAGTAAAGGAAAACTTCCTTAAAATAAGAAGACATCTGCAACCCCATACCAACAGCTGTGGCCCAAGCAAGCTATTTCTCATTGTCCCATGCCCCAGGAATAGAAGATTATGAGTCTAACCTCTTCCTTTCTCCAGCTACTCCCAAGCTTAAAGTTATTAGAATGTTGCTTGCTGTAAAATAAACCTCCCATCTCTGCACACTGCAGAAGGGGATTATCTCAGTCACTCACAGCATTTTCTAGGGAAGCATGTGAACACTAATTGACTTTTAATGGGCTTGCCTTGAGAACCAGATGTTTCTTGGATCTCTTAGCTGGGGTTTGACATCTTCAACAGAATGGTAGGGCAAGGATCTCAGAAAGCCTCTCTCCCTGACTGCTCCAACTCAAACGATCATCCTGGTTCAAAAAAAAAAAGGAGGCAATATCTCCAAACCAAGTCCAGAGGGGACATGGCCAAAAGTCCCCTTTTCACTTTGCAGCCATTCACTGATGTGACCTAAACTCCCTCTTAACCTTCACTCGATAACTTAGCTTTGCTGTCATGTCTTCCAGGATGCTTTATCACTTAGATTCTGCCAGTGAATAATCAGTCCACACTGGGGACTGCCTCACAAATGCTGGTGTTTCTCTCAGTCTGGAATGTGTTTAACCAAACAACTTTTGGGGAGATAATCACCCAGAAATCCCATGGCCATATCCAAACTAGTGTGCCTTCTACATTTGAATATACAAGCTAAAAGTAATAAACAGGATGTACTAGAGCTCCTAAAACAAAGAGCTAAGGTTGACCTGGTAAGAATCACTGAAATTTGATAGGATAAGATTTAAGGATGAAAGTTCATACCTTGTTCAAAAGGAATAGACAAGAGGGGGTAAAACATAATCAATTTTTTAAAAGATATGCTCATATGAAGAAACTCAGGAACTTAAATTGGGAAATATGGCTAAGGATCAAGGGAAGGAAAAAGTGAACACTTTTCTTCTCCCCCTAATTTGAAAGAGTGGCTGTTCCAAACTCTTTCCCCCTCCCCTCAAACTCCATATGACCCACAATCATTTGTTGTTGTTTTCTGTTTTTTGCCTTTTTGAAGGGGGGAAGGCAGGGCAATTGGGGCTAAGTGATTTGCCCAAGGTCACACAGCTAGTAAATGTTAAGTGTCTGAGATCGGATT
Source organism: Petaurus breviceps papuanus (assembly GCF_028583685.1). Lineage (NCBI taxonomy): Eukaryota > Metazoa > Chordata > Mammalia > Diprotodontia > Petauridae > Petaurus > Petaurus breviceps. The sequence continues at coordinate 3,114,633 of NW_027187267.1, forward strand.
TGAACTCAGGTACTCCTGACTCCAGGGCCAGTGCCCCATTCACTATGCCACCTAGCTGTCCCCCCCCCATCTTTTTTCTCTTTTCCTTTAATTCATGCCTCAAAAATCCCTCTTTGGCATTCCCCATTCTCTCCTATTTTACTCCAGTCTGTGACGAAAGAAGTTATCCTCTTTCCCAAGACCAACTCATCTATTTGCATACTTCTGTCCTTCATCCCCTTCCTTCCCTTCTCCCCTGAGGAACTTGAACATTCTGTGTGTCTCTGTCTCTGTATGTCTCTGTGTCTCTGCCTCTGTCTCTCTGTTTCTGTATTTGTCTCTCTCTGTCTCTCATTCTATTTCTGTCTGTCTGTCTCTCTGTATCTTTCTCTTATTCTCCCTCTTGTTCTCTCTTTCCCTCTCCATATATGATATAAGATGCACACAGAGGACAAAAGGTAATCTTTGAGGGGAGGGCACTAACAGCTGAAGAGATTATGAAAGATTAACCATAAAAGGCAATGTTTGAGCAGCAAATTGAAGGAATCAAGGGAATCTTAAAAGTGGAGGTGAGAGGAAGAACATTCCAGGCATAGGGGAGAGCCAGTGCAAAGGCACGGAAGGGGGAGATAGAAAGTTCTGTGTGAGGAATAGCAAATAATTGAGCATGGTTGGTCCATAGAATATGTAATGTATAAGACCAAAAATATAATAACAACTAACAACCTTTATATAGCACTCTGAGGTTTACAAAGTGCTTTACATGTATTATCTCATTAAGTCCTCAGAACCCTCTGAGTTAGATGACATTATTATCCCCATTTCACAGATGAAGAAACTAACTATGAGATCTTAAGTTAACTTTCCCAGGGACACACAGTTATTGTCTAAGGTCAAATTCAAATTCACATCTTTCTGATTCCAACTCTAGCACTCTATCTTTTGTACCACCTTGCTGCCATATAGAACAAGATCAGGTTGTGAAGAACTTTAAGTGACAAACATTCAAATCATATTTAATTCTAGAAGTGATAGGAAGCTACAGAAGGTTACTGAGTAGTATAGTGCCCTGACCAGACCTGTTCTTCTAGGGAGATTGCTTTTCTAGCTATGTAGATAGTGGATTGGAATGGGAAGAGACTTGAGGCAGAAAGAGCAATTAGGAGGCTATTGCAATAATATAGGCAAGAAGTGATGAGGTCCTGGAGTGGGGTGGGGGCTGTACAAGTGGAAAGAAGAGCATATATTTGATAAATATGGAAAAGGAACAGATAAGATTTGGCATCTGATTGAATTATTCACTTTCATATCCTCAAAATTTTATTCTTGAGAGCCTCCCTTCCCCTTGAGCTGTCTTCCAATTAGGGTCTTCAACCATGGTGGGTTTCCTTTTCTCTGATCTTTTAAAAATCTGCTCTTCTGGGGCAGCTAGGTGGCACAGTGGATAGAGCATCGGTCCTGGAGTCAGGAGGACCTGAGTTCTCATCCAGCCTCAGACACTTCACACACACACATACACACACACACACACACACACACACACACACACACAAAGATTTAAGAGGAAAGCAAGTTTACTATTTATGGGAAAAGCATTCCAGAAAGCATAATAGAAGGAAAACGTTGAGCTGGAATGGAATATTTTGGTGGAAGGGTTAAGGAAGATGGGAGTAAGAGAGTGAGCAGTGGGGGATAAGGAAGGAGGTATGTATAATAATAACAGCTGGAAGTTCAGGATGACTGGAATGGGACGACTATGATAGGGAGGAATTATGTTAACCATTGAGGAACAAACACTGAAGGTGATTAAACTATCTAACCTCATAGTAGGTAAAGACGTTGAATCCTGTGGATTCAGAGGGCCACCTCACAATAAGCAGAAACATCCAAAGGTGTGGCTTATGGCAGTCAGGATGGGATTAGGGCATAGTTAATTAGAATGGGACTGATCTGAGAAAGGACTCTTGGGTGATGGAGAAGGCCTTGGGGTGAAGATATTGGTTGGGAGATGAGTAGGCCTAAATCTAAGGCTAATACAGGACTCTCTGAGAAGTCTCAGGAATTAAAGAGATGCAAGTTGGAGGCCTAGATCTAGAACTGGTAAAGTCTTCAAAGAACCAAGTTTTCAGATCAACCAAAGAGCTATAGAGACCTATGTCATAGGCTACAGCACATTACCAACAACAAATTGGATGCAAAAAGTTCTAGAGGAATTCTAGAGGAATGTTGGAGTCAGCTGAAACTGTCTCTGAGATCCTTTTGTTAAATCCTCCTCTTTCTCTGTCCACATAGATCATACCTTTACCTGCTGGTGCTGTGCCTAAAGGAATACAAATTTTGATGGCTGAAACCTCACGGGGCATTTTGGGGTTTATGGACCCAGATGGCTCTGGAGGAGAGAGTGAGGCCGGTGACTTTGCACAGCCCTGCCTCACTTAAATCCAATTCACTTACAAGTCAAGACATCACCTTCCTGATGTCATTGGCCCTCTTCAAGAATGAAGGACAAAAAACAGTTACATTTTTTTTTAATAACTGAGGATGACCTTTAAAAATTATATTCGCATATATTAACATAGCACGTACAACAGGATAGGATCTTTAGGTGGGTAGATAAAATAGTTGTCCAGAATCCAGTAAAATGGTAGTCACTGATGGTCAGTGTAATCACTGAAGCAAGATCCATAAATATAACTTAGTCCAACTTGATGAAGCCGATGTCTTTTGCACACTGCTGGAAGCACTGGTGGCACATGTTCAGGCCATACTTGCGTATCAGGCCATGCCGGGTCGAACAGACACAGCATGACCAAGACCCCTGGCCGAATTTGCGAGGATGGCTCCAGTAGAGCTGCTGGTGACCCATGGAGCCACTTGCAAAGTCCAGAGACAAAAGCAACAGTTACATTTTTAATATAAACATTTACAGCTTAGAAACTGACAAAGGCTATAAATTAGGGCATGAGTTATTGTTTTGTTGTTTGTCTAGGCTTAAGAAAGTGATGGAGAAAATGTTAATACTGCAGATTAAATTATAACCTCTGTATATCAAAAGTACATTTTTTTCAGAGTCAGTAGTTAAACACTTACTAGCAAAGCCTTGCATATTCCCCAACAAAATATCAGTTTCTTGAGGGTATGGATTGTTTAATTTGTTGCATTTGTGTAGCTCTAGGCTTAATGTCTGGCATATAGGTAGGTGCTTTATAAATACGTGTTTATTGACTAATTTTAAAATAGCAACAAACAAGATAGACAAGTTAGGTAGCAAGAGCAGGGATACTGGAAGCACATAGATCTTTGTGTTAAGACACACTCATGTGTCTTATAGGAAGTCCTCCAGACATATGTGGATCAATAGGAAGGCCCTCCAAACATTTGTTGAGTACCTGTAAAGGATTTATTATGGTAATGATTAATAATAACAACCATAACCGTACTTGTGAAAAGCTCTAAGGTTTATGAAGCACTCTATATAGACTAGCTCATATGATTCTCACAGAAGCCCTGTGCAGTAGATGCCATTATTATCCCCATTTTATAGAAGAGGAAACTAATGCACAGAGAGGTTAAGTGATTTGCCCAGCTAGCAAGTGTCTGAGACAGGATTCAAACTTAGGTACTGATTCCAAATATAACATTCTGTCCACTGCAACCCCTAGCTGCCTCTTAATGGCAGAAATAAAATAAATATAGGAAATCAATTAGTCCAAACTTTATCTGAACAAAAATCCTCTCTGAAAGATGCCTGGCATCTCCTAGATCCAACATTTTCTTGAATACCTTTAGTAGGAAGAAAAGCAGTACCTCCTGAGGAAACCCAACCAATCCCACTTTGGGATAACTATAATTATTGGCTGTCATACCATATTGTGCACTTATGTAAAGCCTATAGTATACACTAACCTACAAATCTTTTTTCAAATTAACTGTTCTTTAGCCACAGTCCCTCATATTATATTTGTGAAGTTAATTGTTCAAATCCAGGTATAAAATTCTCCACTCTTTGTCCCTGTCTCTGTCTGTCTGTCTCTCTGTCTCTATCTCTCTGTCACTCTCTGTCTCTGTCTCTCTCTCCCCTCTCTTCAGCAGTAGAATAAATATTATTTTCAAAGTATAGGTTACCAGATGTCCATGACTCTTCTTACAGATTTGACATAATCTAGGTACCTGACCTGATTCCTAGCCTCTTCACCAGCAGATGACTGGAATGCTTTGTGTTGGAAGACTTACTATATGTCTACTCCCTTGGTTTTAGCATTTTCCCACTGCTCTCACTTTGTAGGACAATGTTTTCTATTGTCTTGGTTCAAGAACTGTGCCTATTTCCTGCATCTGACTTCTACTAGAAATGTTGTCTATCACTAAAGAGTATTGTTAATTATTTTAGTAGATTCTGATGCCTGGAAGCTTCTGATTTGGATATGTTTCTATAGTTTACTGTTCCTATGTATAGACAATCAAATAAACAGTTAAAGAGTCCTTAGTATGCCAAGGCAATTGTGAGATGAAAGCACAAACATAGTCATAGTTAGGTCAGAGTAATGGTAGGTAACAGTAAAGCATGGGGCCACCTTTCACATGAAATGTGTCCAATTAGGACAGAAGGGCATTTCATTATTCTGTTTGTACTTGAATGTTTTAGCAGCCAGTTATGAGAAGTCAATCGGTACAACTTGAAGACAGAATCCAGTTACTTCTCTATCAACTGAATAATACAAAGTATCACACCTTAACAATGGTCAAATGTGGGATTTGGATTTTCTCTTTGGGTGACAGCAAATCAAAAGAAGTCTGCTTTACCTTCCCTTCCATACTTTCCCCCTTCCCTAAGCTTTCATCTTCCATTAGGCAAGTAGCAAATTAAGGGGAAAGGTACAATTATCTGAGAGCAGCAATCCCCAGAAGTCGCTAAAAGCTCAGTTTTTCCTATCAAGTAATGTGGTATTTGGCTCAATCACAATAGAAAAATGAACCTGAGGATGGTCTGAGAGTTTGGGAAAGAGTGTTCTTTTCAAATGAATGAATCCATAAAGTTTGACTTTCTAAATTAAAGGTAGTCCACAAAATGCAGTGCTGAAGGGATTTAGTTTCAGAGAAGTTAATTAGTTAGAAACTTAAAGTTTAAAACCTAAATGCAATACTATGCTTTAAAAAAATTACTTTGGGTAGGGGAAACATGAGGAGAATAATGTGGAATTGTGATCCTTTTTGTACCAGCTCTTCAGTGTATCTCACTCGCTATAACTTCTGTTAGAGGGATGTGCCCCAGTGAGATTTTAGCAAAAGCTGATGGTCTGCATGGAGAAAGACAATGAAATATAAAAGGGAAAGACTTCAAATGCAAAATAGTCAATTCCCACCCTGGAAAAGGTTGGAGCCTTGAATAGCTCAACTGCAAATGAAAAGGCCACCAAGATAATAAATTTACCTCCATTGCACAGAGTGAATTCATACATTTGTCCCTAGCCATTCACATACTTATGATTCCCAAATGATATAAGAAATAAAACTCACTAAATTGAAACTGATCACCCTGAGGAAGCATGAAGTGGCTTATTGAAGATAGGTCTTTTGAGCCAAGAACAGTCAAATAAGAGAAGCAAAATTTCTCATATCTCCTACCTAGGAGGAACAAACAAGGGAAGAAGTTAAAGGGAAGAGTCTTCTGTCTATCCCTAAACCTTGTGTCATTGATCTAGCTGAAAGAGTTTTGTGGAATCCAAGATGAAAAGAACATTGTACTGCTCCATATGCAGATAGAATAATACTACCCAGGCAAAACAGTGGTTAAAGGTACAAAAGCCTGCAGCTGCCCACAGAGGAGCAAATTTGGGGATTCCAAAGGATCCACCAATCTAGCAGAGACACCAGATCCTGAGGAGAGCCTTGAGAAAAGCTGCCAATCCAGAAATCACTGTCCAGTGGCAACACAGCCAATTAACTCTGCCCAGGTGGCAGTTAAGCTGATATCTGAGATACCATCTCTTGCAGCAAGGAAGCAACTCATCCAATGGCCGTGCACCATGCAAGAGTGCGCTTAGTCCAGGGAATGCTTTAAACAAACTCTTCAAGTTCTAAGCCCATTCTTCTGAGAGAAGGGAGAGTAGTAAAAATGTCTAGGGGTGACATTTTGTACTTTGGCTCTTCTTATGTATTCCTTCAATAAATATCCTTTTATAAAAGTTAAATGATGTTAATTGGTTAAATTGGTAGTAGCGCACTAATCAATTGAAGAGATACTTGGTGATTGATATTGGGAAGAGCTCACCAGAATGGGGGTTTGTGCAATACCATTTGAAAACCCTATTGTTATGCCAAATAAAGCGAGAGAAAGAGACCCCCAAGGGCAAACTGAATTGAAAGTGGACTTTTATTAGCTCCACAGAACTGGTCAGGGCCAGATTCAAATCAAACAGCAGCCAACAAGGGCAAAGCATGCGTATACAAAGGCAAGCCATGTGCCTAACAGTCAGAGATTGCATAAGCAGGAACTTACAGAAGCCAAAATCAGCAATTAGCCAGTACATATTTCAATTTTCACACGTGTGGGTTTTCCTAGATGGGGATAAACCTGGCAGTTTGCTTACTTCCGTGAAGGAGAGAAAGATGGCTGGGAGGGGGAAGGGATCAGGGGAGCCAGAATGGGGCCATGTACAACACTATAACCTCCTGGCTGAGATTTGCCCCTATAACCTTAATGAGAAGACAGCTGCTTTCTGGAGCCCAGTGTACCAGAAGGAATTGTTATAAAGACCCATGGGAATTAATTACTTGGCCAATAAGAATTTATTAAACATCTTTTATCTTCTGAGCACTGGGCTAGATGCTAGGGATATAAAACCAAAAACAAAGCAATCCCTTTCTATAAGGAACTTACACTCTAATAGGGTAGGCAACATCGATGTATGTATTTGTATTTATATGTAGGTATGTATGTATGTGTGTGTATTTGTATGTATGTGTGTATTGAGGACAAGGACTACCTTTTGCTCTTTATATAACCATTTATCAAACTATCATCTACCAGCCACATAGCCTAATGAGCTAAAAAGGTCCTGAAAAATTGAGAAGAGTGACAGAAAAGCTGCTTGGGGTGGGGGTGGTAGAATGAAAAAGACAGAGAGATTCCCCTCACTTTCAATAACTATGGAAAATGAAGAATTTTGCAATATTCATGTGCACGTGGTGTGCAATGCTTGATGTTAATTGGTTAAATTGATAGTAGAGCACTATCTATGGCATGTCCAATTGACAAATTATCTGTTCTCAAAATGCAATCTGATTTCTTGCCTAGAAGACATAATAGAGGGGCAGAACACTTCCCCATCCTCTAGGTTATCATATAGAATGGAGTTTTCTTTTAAATACATAGAAAGGATTTTAGTTGAAAAAAATGAGAAATAATCTAAAAACACAAATGGAAATCCAGGTCTGTGTTTAGAGTTTATAAGGTGGAAAATGTCATGTAGAAAAAAAAAGAGAAAGTAGAAAAGAATAGAGAAAGAAAACTGTTATCATGGGACCATAGATTCAGAGGTAGAAGAGACCTCAGAGGCCAATTAGTTTATCACGACCACTACCACCCCATTTTACAGATTGTGAAATTGAAGTTGAGAAAGGTTAAATAATTTTAACCAAATCATAAATGTAGCAAGCATCAGATGTAGGATTTAAACCCAGGGCCTTTTACTACAGAACTATTTCATGTTCCAACACATCAGATTGTTTCCACTACTGAGCTCAATACCAAAGAGAATAGTGAAAATGTAGAAAAATAGAAGACATGCTAAGAAATGCTAAGAAGATGAAATCCAAAAATGAGTCAGCACAAAAGTCCAAAGGCTCAGATAACTATATGAAAAAAATTTGCAAAGTATGGGTGATTAATAATATAATAATATATAACTATATTATAATAATATTTCTTATTATAGTAATATAAGATAATAATAATAAAATAAGAAACTTTCTAACACAAAAGATAAAAATTTGAAATCATAGGTATTGCTTGGATCTCAACCTGGCTTTGGGTGGGTATACCCTAATCAAAAGATAAAAAGCAGGAGGTAGGGCAGTTTTGAATATTAAGAAGGTATACTTACATGAGGAACTCCAGGAATCAGCTTCTGGAGAGCAACTGGGTGAAAATCATTGAAAGAGCCAGATAGATTTACAAGTGAATTCAATCAAACATCTAAAGAAAACTAATTCTAGCATTACATAAACTATTTGTGACACTAGGAAAAGAAGAGACCCCTCCAATTTCTTTCTATGATACAAATATGGTCTCAATATCTAAACCATGGAAAGAAAAATCAGACAATGAAAATTTGACCAATACACCTGATGAACATTGCTGCAAAAATATTAAATAAAATATTAGCAAAGAGGCTATATGTAGTGATGTTATTCACTATAATCAAATTAAATTCATATCAAGAATATAGTTTTTTAATATAAAGAAAATTATAAAAATAATAGACAATATTCGTGGTAAAAATGATTTTTAAAACATGTGATTATATCAACAGATGCTTTTTAAAAAGCTATTGACAAATGCAACACCTATCTGGGCTAAAAAATAAAACTACAAAAGACAGGAACAAATGGACTTTTCTTTAACATGGCAAGTAGCATTTATCTAAAACCCAGAGGAAACATTATGTAGAGTAAGGAAAAGTTAGAAGCCTTTCAGGAATAAAGCAAGGATACCCCTTATCATGACTACTATTTAACATATGCTAAAATCTCAAGCTCTAGTAAAAAAAAAAGTCAAGAAAGAGAAATCAAGAGAATAGGCATAGGTAAAGATGAAACAAAGTAATTATATTTTTGCAGATAATGTTATGGTCTATCTAAAGAACCCTGAAGGGTCAACTAAAAATTAATCAATAAATTTAGCAAAATTACAGGGTTTAAAAATATCTACACATTGTAATAATATTTCTGTTTATTACCAACAAATTTAGTAGAAAGACATGAAAAGAAAAATTCCATTCAAAATAATTGCTATATGTATAAAATACTTGGTAGTCTATGAAATCATGTATCAGAACTGTATAACTGCAACTACAAAATATTCTTTTGAGAAATAAAGAGTTGATTTGGTGCCAGGTTTTTCTTTTTTAAAGAGTAGAACAGATTAGGTGCACAACACATAGAAACAAACAAATACAGTGACCTAATGTTTGCTAAACTCAAGTAACCCCCAGTGACTGGGAAAATGACATTATCTGACAACAATTCCTAGGAAAGCTGGATAGTAGTCTGGAAGAAATTAGGCTTAAGCTAATACTTTACCTCATTCACCAAGATAAGCTCAAAATAGATATAGAAGTTATCATGAATTATCTTTCAGATTTATAGTTAGAGGAAAAAATTGTGACTAAACAAATAATAAAGATCACATAAGATAAAATTCACAACTTTGACTTAAATAAAATTTAAAAGATTTTGGACAAACAAATATAGTTTGGTAAAAAAAAAAAAAAAAGACAGGCAAATAAGTAACTTGGGGGAGGGAGGAAGCTTTGAAGCAAGTTTCTCTTATAAAGTTCACATATCCAAGGTATATAAGGAACTAATTCAAATGTATAAGATTAGAATCTATTCCCCAATGGGTCAATGGTTATGAACAGATGGTTTTCCAAAGAACACATCTCAGCTGTCAATAGTCAGATAAAATGCTCCAAATAACTAATAATTGGAGAAATGAAAATTAAAGTAATTCTGAAGTTCTATCTCATATTCCTCAGATGGGCAAAGTTGACCAAAAAATAGAATCACAAATGTTGGGGAGGCTATTGTAAAACAGGAATATTAGTATACTGTTGGTAGAACTATGAAATGGTACTGCCATTCTGCAGAACATTTTGGAACCATGCACAAAAAATCATTAAACTGTACATACCCTTTAGCCAACAATGCAACTATTAGATCTATACCCAAAAGAGAGCAAAGAAAGAGAAAAAAGACCTAGCTGTACAAAATTATTTCTTTCTGTTTGTGCTATCAGTAATGTAATGGGAATGTAAATTTTAAAGATCTTCCCTGCCCCTAGGCTAAAGTGCACCTGGAGCCTGGGGTGGGAGGCTTGTTTTTCAGTAGATTCTTGATTGGCCAGTGAGTCAATAAGGTTGTTACATTCTCTGAGCCAGGAGAAGGTTATGTAAGCCCTGATGTGTAGCTTTGTTTTGGGGCTCACTTTAAGAAGTGTTCTGTGATTTGATGAAACTCTGGGCTAGCCATTGTCCAGAGCCCCCTGGCTTTGAAACCCAGATGTTGTTTGGTATTGGATGTAATGGTTGGACAATTTGGAAAACTGTCTACTTGATCTGTTTCTCTGTCTTGATAATTCTGTTTATTTCGAAGTTTGGGGTGCTGATCTCTTTCCCCTGAACTAGGTAAACGATACATATTTGACTGATTAAAGTAAGCTTGTTAACCCATTTTGAGTTGCTTTCCTTTATCAAAGCAGATCCAAGAACCTGTGTTGGCAGACACCCTGGGGACGCTGGGGTGCTTGCCGCTACAAGTAGTTGAATATTACTAATTACATATTAAACAAGTGACAAGTTATGAATAAAGGGATATTAATATTCCATAAGAAATTATAAAGGGTATAGTTTCAGTAAAACCTGAGAAGACCTGCATGAACTGATGCCAAGTGAAATAAGCAAAACAAAAAGGACAGTATATACAATAACAAAAATAGTATAAAGAAAAAATATATTTCAGAACTCTGATCATTGCAATGACCAACCATCATTCAAGAGCAGTGATAATGAAACATGTTAGTTGACCCCTGGATAGAGAAGTGATGGCCTCTAGATGCAAAATAAAACATACATTTTCAGACAACCACTGTGGTAATTTGTTTTGCAACACACATTTGTTACAAAGGCTTTTGTTTCTTTATTTTTTGTATTGGGGAGGGGGAGAGCCAAGAGGGAAATGGATATAGAAAGTATAGCAGAAAAAAATAAAAGGATTGATTAAGGGATCTCTTTTTAAAAGTGTAGCAAAGCAGAACAAGTTGTGGTATATGATTGTGATATAATAGTATCATGCTTTAAAAAATGAACAGATGCTTTCAGAAAAACCTGGGAAGACTTATGTGAAGTGGTACAAAGTGAAAATGAGCAATATCAGAGGAACGCTGTACATAATAACACCAATACTGTGCAATGATCATCTGTGAAGGACTTAGCTATTCTTGTTTGCTTTTGTTTTTCTTGGAGGGGGAAGGCAGGGCAATTAGGGTTAAGTGACTTGCCCAAGGTCACACAGCCAGTAAGTGTTAAGTGTCTGAAGCCAGATTTGAACTCAGGTCCTCTGGACTCCAGAGCCAGTGCTCTATTCACTGAGCCACTTAGCCACCCCCAATTTAGCTATTCTTAACAACACAATTCCAAAGAACTTATGATGAAAAATTCCATCCACCTCCATAGAAAGAAATGATGGAGTCTGAACGCAGATCAAAGCATTTATTTTTTTACTTTTTTGGTCTGTGTTCTCTTTTGTAACATGGATTATATGGAAATATATTTTGCATGACTGCACACATATAATTTATATTGATATGTTGCCTTCTTGTGGAAGGGAGAGCAGAAGGAGAGGGGAGGGAATTTGGAACTCAAGTAATTGAGACAAAATGAAAAAAAATTCTTTAAAATGTTTAAATTATTTAAAAAAAGAATGCAGAGACAAGCAGGACTTCTTTGAAATCTATAGGTGGAATTTGCTATATACAGTACTTTAAAAGAAAGCTACATATGATAGAATCTATAGTTTCATATACTGCTCTTTTTCTGTTGAACTACATATGTGGAAATATTAATTTCATTTGATGTTTGTTAAACTGGGAATAATTTTTTACTTAAAAGTGAATGAAAGGAGACATAAAAAATGTTATTGTTAAAAAGAGTTTGTTACAGACCATCTGGGCAGAAAGAGGATATAAATAAGGATCTTAGTAGATATATCTCAGGCTAGCACAGATGCAAAATACATTATGAGTTATGGTGGACTTGAATTACTCAGACATCTGCTAGGGTTCTCAGACAAATGAAGAGCAGCTATTAACTTCTTGACTAGCCTTAATGATAATATCATCCTTCAAAATGTAGAGGACCCATCAGGATGAAATTCTATTCTATATTTGATTTTCATCAACAGGAAGGAGCTATTTGCTAGGGTGTAATGACCAGAATCTTGGAGAGAAGCAACCATTCTTTACTGTAGATTCTGTAGAAGAAAAAAGCCAGGCACTATCTAATATATATCCTAGAATTTGGGAAAACAGATTCTGAAGTGCCTAAAGGAAGAAAATGGAGAATACTATGAACTAAATTCTTTAGAAGACAGTCCAGGACAGAAGATAATTCCTTTTTTCAAAAAGAGAGAAATCATATAGAGAAGGAGAGGGATAGGGAGTTGTCTTGAGACCAATGTGAATGTATAGTGAGTTAACAAACTAAATTAAATGTTTAAAATGTTTAAATTAAATGTTTAAAAGATATAAACAGAATATGAAATCAAGGGTAGGTATCAAAGGATGAATATAAAAATGTGCCATAATCCTGTAAGAATATTATCAGAATTCAGATTTTATGATAAACACCTGTAATCCCAGCTACAGGAGACACTGAAGTTGGAAGATCTCTTAAACTCAGGAGTTCTGAGTGGCCTATGCAGATAGGGTGACCACATTAAATTCAGAATCAAGATGATAAATATCTGGAAGTAGGAGGAGGGGCACTAGGCTGCCGAAAGAGGGCTAACCAGCTCAGATCAGAAAAGGAGCAGTTCAAAACTATCATGATGATAAGTGATGAATTGGACCATGAGTAATTCCTGCATTTCCAGCCTAGATGAGGTCAGAACAGTCAGTCTTTTTATTTATTTATTTGCTTTTTTTTTTTGAAGGGCAATTGGGTTTAAGTGATTTGCCCAAAGTCACACAGCTAGTAATTGTATCAAGTGTCTGAGGCCAAATTTGAACTGAGGTCCTCCTGACTCTAGGGCCAGTGCTCTATTCACTGTGCCATCTAGCCGCCCCCTATAAATTATTTTTAACATTCTTTAATTTTCAATTTTGAGTTCCAAAATTTCTCCTTCCATCCTGCTTCTTCCTGACCCACTGAGAAGCCAAGCAATATGATATCAATTATACATGTGAAATCATTCAAAATATGTTTCCTTATCAGCCATATTACAAAAAAGCAAGAAAAACAAAGAACATAAGAAAATTATATTTAAATTTGCATTCAGAGTTCATCAGTTCTCTCTCTCTGAAAATGGATAGCATTTTTCACTGAGAGTCATTTGGAATGGTCTTAGATCACTGAATATGTCAGAGTAGCTAAGTATTTCATGGTTTATCATCATTATAATATTGCTATTACTATGTACTATGTTCTATTTGCTTCACAATATAAGTATGTATATATATATACATACATATAAGTATTCCCAGATTTTTTAAAAACTTTTCCCCTCATCATTTCTTATAACATAAAGGTACTCTGTCAGAATTGTGTACCACAACTTTTTAGCCACAATTGATGGGCATCCCCTCAATCTCCAATTCTTTGCCATCACAAAAAGACTTTCTATAAGTATTTTTGCACATATAGGTCCCTTTTCTTTTCTTTGAATTCTTAGGGGTACAGACCTAGTAGTGATATTGCTGGGCAAAAGAGTATGTACAGTTTTATTGCCCTTTGGTCATAGTTCCAAACTGTTCTCTAGAATGGTTGGACGAGTTCACAATTCTGCCAGTGGTTTATTAGTATACCTATTCTCCCTCATTCCCTCCATTATTTGTCATTTCTGATAGGTTTGAGGTGGCACCTCAGAGCTGCTTTGATTTGCATTTCTTTAATGAATAGTGATTTAGAGCATTTTTTCACAAGACTATGAATAGTTTGATTTCTTCTTCTGAAAACAACCTGTTCATATCCTTTGACACCTTATCACTTGGGGAATGACTCTTATTATTATAAATTTGATTTAGTTCTCTATATAATTGAGAGATAAGGTCTTTGTCAGAGAAACTAGCTATAAAAATTTCTGATATTAATTCATTGTCTATGGCACCTTTTATCAAAATATTGTTTCCCTAATTATCTCTTTTAATTAGGACTATTTTACCTTTTGCTTTGACTAAGATCATGATTGCTACTCCTGTCTTTTTTACTTCAACTGAAATATAATAGATTCTGCTCCAGTCCCTTATTTTAATTCTGTGTCTGTCTTTCTGTTTCAAGCTTGTCCCTTATAAACAACATATTGCTGGATTCCATTTTTTAATCCATTCTGCAATCTGCTCCTGTTTTATGGCTGAGCTCATCCCATCCAAATTCATGGTTATGAGAATATTTCCCTCCTCCCCATTTTCTCATGCTTATCATGCTCTCTATTTCTTTTTACCTTTTAAACAGTAAACTCAAGAGTCTGTTTTGCTTCTGACCATTGTTTCCATTAATCTGCCCTCCCTTTTATCATTCAGGTCCTCTTTCTTTTATCCCCTTTTCTCACATTTTCCTATTGGGTAATTTCTATACCCATTTGAATGTGTGTATGTGTGTATGTACGTGTGTGTATGTGTGTATGTATGTATGTATGTACGTATGTATGTATGTGTGCATATGTATGTATTTCTTTGCCACCACAAAAGGATCTTTCATCTCTCTTTAAAGTGAGAAAATTTCCCAATTCTACCTGTCCCTCCCCCCTGGGCATCCCGCTTTCTCACCCCTTCATTTTTTTACATCATTCCAGCATATTCAACTCATACCAATGCCCCCTGTCCACATAAACTCCTTTTAAGTGCCCTAATAATAAAGTTCTTAGGAGTTACAGGTATCATCTTCCCATATAAGGATATAAGGGGTTTACCTTTATTGAGTCCCTTATGATTTCTCTTTCATATTTACCTTTTTATGCTTCTCTTGAGTGTTGTGTTTGAATGTCAAATTTTCTATTCAACTCTGGCCTTTTCATCAAAAATTCTTGAAAATTTTCTGTTTCATTAAATGTCTATTTTTCCCCTGCAGGGTTATACTGCTTTTCTGGGTAAGTTATCTTTGATTGTAATCCTAGCACCTTTGCCATCCAGAATATCTTATTTTCTTTTTTTTTTTTTTTAAGCAATCAGGGTTAAGTAACTTGCTCAAGGTTACACGGCCAGTTATTTCTGGGTGTGGTGCTGAGTGTCTGAGCCCGGGAACACTGGAGCCGGTGCTCTTAACTCGCTGAGCCACCTGGCCGCCCCTAAGCAATTGGGGTTAAGTAACTTGCTCAAGGTTACATGGCCAGGTGTTTCTGGGTGGGAGCTAAGTGTCTGAGCCCGGGATTAGATCTCCAGGTCGTTCTGACACTGGAGCCGGTGCTCTTACTCGCTGTGCTACCTGGCCACCCCTCAGAATATCTTATTTTCAATGCTTCCAAATTTCCAAGGTATGATCTAAAAGAAGTGTAGTCACTGTCCTGGTTTACACTCTTCTCTGTACCCAGAAAAGGTTCTTTGCTCCGCTAAAGCTGCAAGCACCAGAGATCTCATTGTCCACGGAACTGTTACTATGTCTCTTAATTTTTTGTAGCCACAAGCACTACTGCTCCTCTTTGCCTTGAGACTGAGATCAGGGCTCCTGCTCCCTCATGATTGACCACAAACACTCCTCTCTACCCCTGGAACTGTGATCCAGAACTTCAGATGGGCAATAGAGTTGTCAGACAGTGCCAGCTTCATCCAGTGCCAGCAAAGAGGCCCTGTAATTTCTTTCTGACAAGTTGTCTAACCCTCTGAGCTAAGAAATCCTTAAGCTGCTGGTGCCATTGTTGTGGCCACCTCCAAGATCCACCTCTTTTGCTGCCATGGCATGTGCTCTGAGCAGGACCCCACTCCAGAGTCATAGACCTCTCCTGATGGCCTCCTAAGTTGTCTTAGGCCGCAAAATTTTCTCACCCTGACCTTTTGTTGGCTCTGCCAGAACTCCATAGTTTGATATGAGATATTATTTTAAAGTTATTTGGAAGGGAATGTTGGCAGAATTCAGTTGGGGTTGAAGCCTCTACTCCACCATCTTGGCCCCACTTTGAGACTCAGTCTAAAAAAAGAAAAAAATATTGTCAGAATGAACTTAGGCAGAAGAAACCTAGAAAGTTCTTTCCAAGAAAAGTTCAGGACAACAAAAAGGAGGTAAGTATGGTTGCTATTAGAAGGAAGAGAACAATTAAAGAAGGGATAAATGGTTTGGGATGGATGGTATCATGGTGATAGATTATAGAGAGAAGGAAGAACTGTTAACTATTACTTTACTTTGGGGTTTTCCTTTTCTAAACTAAGATAAATGATTTTTCATCTGGGAAGAAAAAAACAAAAGTGGATAATAGCGATTTGATAGCCAACAAGAAGAGTGAGAGAATGACTTTCTGGCTTTTCCTAAGTTCCAGTCACTAGACCCACCCTGGAGTACTGAAGGAACTAGCAGATGTAATGCTGCTGCTACAATTTTCCATAAACTGCCAAGTTTTGTTTGGGGAGCTTCTGCAAAAATCATCATAAAGACTTTCCAAAAAGGAAGAAAATCAGAGGACCAACAACAATTGCACTTCAACAAAATGATAACACTTTCCCTGAAAGCCAACAACAGACCACCAGCAGCACCATCACTACCACCAGCACCATCACTACCACCACCAGCAACACCATCACTACCACCAGCACCAGCAGCACCATCACTACCACCACCAGCAGCACCATCACTACCACCAGCACCAGCAGCACCATCACCACCACCACCAGCAGCACCATCACTATCACCAGCAGCACCATCACTACCACCAGCACCAGCAGCACCATCACTACCACAAGCACCATC
>NW_027187267.1:3131600-3169454 GCF_028583685.1 Petaurus breviceps papuanus
CACCAGCAGCACCATCACTACCACCAGCACCAGCAACACCATCACTACCACCAGCACCAGCAGCACCATCACTACCACCACCACCAGCACCAGCAATTGTACTCCAACAACACACTTTATCTGAAAGCCAGAAACAGGACAACAAAATGAACAGCAGTAGCACTAGCAAGACCAATAGCTGCACCAGCAATTACACTTCAAGAACATGGTAATACTTTACCCTAAAACAAGCAACAGGTCACCAGCACCAGTAGAAGCAGCACTACCAGCAGCAGTAATTACACTCCAACAACTTCTGAATACTTTACCTGAAAGCCAACAACACACCAATTGCAGCCCAAGTACACCCCAACACTATACAGTGAAAGCCAGAAGCAGACCAGAAGCAGCAGCAGCTGGGGCAGCAGAGGCAACAGCAGCAGCACCAGTAATTATACTCCAGCAACAGGCTTTCCCTGAAAACCAGCAACAGGCCACCAGCACCAACAGCAGCTGCACTAGCACCAACAGGATCAGCACCAGCAATTATACAACAACATGCTAATACTTTACCTGGAAGTCAATAATACACCAATTGCAAGCCAATTACACCCCAACTCTTTACAGTAAAAGCCAGCAACAAGCCCCCAGCATCACCAGCATCAGTCCCAGTGATAACACTCCAACAACATGCCAACACTACCTGAAAGCCAGCAATACATCAATCACAAGTCAACACTTCCCACTGAAAGCCAAGAATAGGCCAACAGCAGCAGGAGCAGCAGCAAGAAGAGGAGTGGCAACACCACCGCAACCAACACGATGACCTGTGATAGTAATGGCATTTAAAGATCCCCCTGTATTGGCTTGGTTTTCAAACTGATTGTGTTAAAACCCAGAGCTTGTGAATCCCACCTGTGGGATGGACTTGTTGATGTGAAAAGAGAGACACGAACTGGGAGGAACTGGTGACGTAGATTTGGAGAGACAAGAGAGAGGCAGAAGAACTTTTTGGAAGCAGCACCCTCGTGGAGGCAGAGAGAGAGAGACTGAGAGGATTGCTGAGGGCCACTTTGAATTGCCCTGGACTTTTGAGACCTGCCCCTGGAGCTGCCAAGGACTGAGGAGATGTGGCTGTTTTGCTGGTACTTTGTCTGTCTGTTTTCATGTTGTTTTGCACTGGTGAAGGACAGTGCTGTTGTTGCAGAGGTCTGGGAACCTTGCTGTTGGTTCAGAGCTCCTGAGACTGTCCTGCAGACAGAGAGTGAATATTGTCCACTGGTATAGGGCAGTGCTGTTGTTGCAGGGGTCTGGGAACCTTTCTGTTGGTTCAGAAGCCCTGAAGAAGGATTTTCTTGTTCTGTGTTTACAGAAATCCTGAGAGAGGGTTTTGCTAATGTTTTCAGGGGTCCTAGGACTGTTCTGCAGACAGAGGATGAATTAATGAAGAGACTGGCAATGTATCTTGTGGCCTTGCTAAGCTTTGTCTCCCCAGGAACAAAGATTGCTGAGAACTTGCCTCTGAGTCAAGATGAAGAAAAGACCTCCATTTGGGTATTAAGTGCTGTGCTTAAACTTGTTGTAACTCTGGGGTAGATTCAATTGTAATCCAAGGGTGGGGAACTTTTGACCTTTTTGTGTTCTATGGTTGAACAAATGAATGTACTTTACTTATGATTGGAAACTAATCTCCATTTGAGAAGAGGGGCTTTGTGATGGACTAAATGAAGGTACAGCCTAGGGGTGGAGTGGTATTTAGAACAGGGACTTTGTAATTGATTGAATGAATGTAAGGTCCTGGGGTGGGGTAGTACTTGGAGATTATTTAATCACACTTAGTAAATGCTGTATTTTGAATGATGCCATATTTTGACCTTCTCTGTTCTTAATTTGTCACTGAATAAAATGGAGAGCACCTATGCTGGTATTCTGAACCTTGGGAAGTTGCCTTTCCTTGGCATTACATTACATTATGGCGTAATCGGCAAGGAGTACAAAGCATAGTGCCTCTATTTGTTACTATCACACTACCAAGAACAACAGCAGCAACAACAACAATTATATTCCAACAGCATGCTAACACTTTACCTGAAATGCAGCACCGGCAGCGCCAGGAGGTGTTAATTAGAAGTCTTCCTCAAGAATATCTATGTTGTATCAAATTAACCTCTTTTCTTTTTTGACAGGTGGCTAGTTAGTTTAGCAGATGAAAGAATTCAGTGGGGGCGGCCAGGTAGCACAGCAAGTAAGAGCACCGGCTCCAGTGTTGAGAAGACCTGGAGATGGAATCCCGGGCTCAGACACTTAGCACCCACCCAGAAACACCTGGCCATGTAACCTTGAGCAAGTTACTTAACCCCAATTGCTTAGGGGTGGCCAGGTGGCTCAGCGAGTAAGAGTACCGGCTCCAGTGTTGGGACGACCTGGAGATCGAATCCCAGGCTCAGACACTCAGCACCACACCCAGAAATAACTGGCCGTGTAACCTTGAGCAAGTTACTTAACCCGATTGCTTAAAAAAAAAAGAATTCAGTCGATAAAATTTACCTAGATTTTAACAAAGCTTTAGAAAAAGTTTGCATGTTACTCTTGCGGACAAGATTGCAACATACTCGTCAAATGCTAGTACAGTTACAAGAACTTGAAATTGGTTAGATGGCCAGATCTCAAGAACTCATTAGTGGTTTTATATCAATTTAAGAGTTCTCTCATGTAATGGCAAAGGAATCTATTCTTATTTCTTAGCTGTCTCATTTTTATCAAGGACTTAAAGACATCCATGGTATGCTTATCATATTTAAAGATGACTCAAAGAAGAGAACAATTATCAACACACTTGATTACAGAATCAAAACCCAAAAGCTCTAAATGAGCTACAATGTTAGGCTGATTTTTTTAAAAAAGAAATGAGGTTCATCTGACTATTCTTGAAGAAGCTCTCTTGGTTGTTTGTGGGTACTAACTCCTCCAGATCTTCGCTCCCTCAAAATTTACTTTGATGAAGTGAAGTGAGTGGAACCAGGAAAACATTGTACACAGGATTGGCAACATTATATGAGTATCAACTATGAATGACTTGGTTCTTCTCAGCGATACAATGATCCAAGATAATACCAAAGGACTCATGATGGAAATTGGTATCTACATCCAGAGAAAGAACAGATGGAGTCTGAATCCAGAGCAAGGCATTTTTTCATGTTTTTTTTTTCCTTTTGTTCTGTTTCTTCTTTTACAACTTAACTAATATGGAAATCTGTTTTACGTGATTGTGTGTGTATGTATATATATAGAGAGAATTGCTTAGAAATTTTGGGATGGAGAAAATTTGGAATTCAAAATTTTAAATGAAGGTTAAAAATTGTCTCTACGCATATTGGAAAAAAATAAAATACCATTAAAATGTGCTCTCATACTGTGGTGGGGCTAAGATCTGATGAAGGGTTATTCCTTCTAATAAGGCAAATGAAAATCTATTCATGCCTGTTCTTCCTGTCTAATGTTTTCATTGTCCTCCCAAAAGAGTATCTGAAAGGTAATCCACTTGTGATGGGGACAGATTTGGGGGTAGGGGCTTTTACAATGACAAATTGTCCCCTATGACAGTGACTCAGATAGATAATAGGAAAGAGGGAGGGAGGAAAGGATGAAGGGGGGAGGAGAGAGAGAGAGACAGAGAGAGAGAGAGAGAGAGAGAGAGAGAGAGAGGGGGGGGGGGGGGGGGAGGGGGGAGGGGGAGAGACAGACAGACAGACAGAGAAAAACATTTATTAAGCAGCACTCCCTATGCGCCAGCACTATGCTAAGTACCAGGTATGCTTACAAAGGAAATTAGACTAATGAATTTGGAGTCAGGAAAACTTGAGTTCAATTCCAGCTTCACATACTAGCTATGTGACCCTGGACAAATTTCTAATCTAAGTTTCTTTAATAAACTGCACTATTACCCACAACTGTGCAGATGTCAGTAAGAAAAACCCCATCTGATCACCTGGTGATGTCCCCCTTGAAGGATAGGTTCTATACAAACAGAAGCAGTGGGCAGTGAGTAAGAGCCAGGCAGTCCCTTCCTCCTTTTCATTTTGGTTGGAACAGAAAGAGTTACACAAGTTGAGCAAGTGTGATTGGTAGAGCAAGTTGACCAGGAGTCTGATTTCGATGGCATTATACAATATATTATCTTTCCCTCCCACCCAGGCATTTTCCAGAGTTTCTTATTACTGTCAAAGGCACCATCATGGTTCCAACTCATTCAGCTTTTCACCATCTCACTGTCATCATTAATTCCTCCTTTTATCTCATCCCATAACCACAAATTCAATCCGTTGCTAAATCTTGTTGGTGCTAACTATATTTCTGTTACAACGGTTCCCTTTCTCTACTCACAGATCCACCATCCTAGTTCAGACCCCCCTCAGCTATCACCTGTATTCTTGGAATACACACACACAGACACACACACACACACACACTGTTTCCTCCTTTCTAAGATTACCTTCCATTTATACTGTATATCTTATGTGTGAATATATGTATAAAGTTATTTGCATGTCGACTTCCCCATTAGAATGTGAGCTCCTGTAGAGCAGAGGTGTTATTTTTTTCCTTTGTTTATATTTCCAGTTTTTATTGAAGTCCCTGACACATAGTGAGATTTTAGTAAATATTTGTTGACTGACTGACTGTACTCAAAATCCAGTCTTGTTTTTCTTCTACAAGACATGGTAGAGAGATTTGTAGAACACCTCTCTACTTTCTATGTCATCAAAAAGAAATATGTTCTTTAACTAAAATGAACAGAATCGGGTTTTAAGGTGAAACACAGAAAAAACAGTTTACTAGGGCAAAAGGGAATTCTATTCTTTGCCTAGTAGTTAAAGATGGAAAAATATCACAAAGAAGAGAAATAAAGAAGTATCATGGAGCACTTACAGAAGAAAAACACAAATGACACTTTCTATCAGGATCCACTGAGGAAGAAGCAACTACACATTCACCAAGGAATGATGATACAGAGTTTTAGATGTCAAACTATCTGGTAAGCCTCCTAGGGAGAACAGAAGAGTAATGGCACTTGATGAATCCATGCTGAGAGACACTTTAAAAAAAGATTTAATGTAGTGCCTGGCACATAATAGGTGCTTAATAAATCCCTATTCATTGACTATTGACTAAAAGACTTTTACTTATCTACTCGCAAAGGAGAAATAGACTTTCTAAGGTATAAATCCAGGATTGAGAGAGAAATCTCTGAAGAAAATGACTGCTACCCTCTTCTCCTAGTTCATGTGAATACAAGTGATACTTCTGGAAGGAACCTAGAAACTATTGCTAAATTTCAGGCCTTGGGCAAGCAATGGAAGCCCTCAGGGGTTCAGGGGCTTAGGTTAGTATTCTCATCAGTGCTACCAATCAAAGGCAGAAAGGCTTCAAAAGAGAAAAGCTGTTTGGGGAAGTGAATAGCTTTTGAAAGAGATGGCTTCTGAGCACTGGATTTGATTTTTCAGAAAATATTTTAAAATATAAAAATTAAATCCTTTTAGATAGATAAGAAATGTCATGGGCCAGATACAGGTGGAACTACTGAGGCTTTTGTTAACTTCTCAAACTTCCACAACACCAGTTGGAATTGCTGGAATTGAAGAAGTTATGGGGTACTTTGGATTAGCTTTGCCCCAGATAGATTCATTTGGAATCCAAATATGGGACTTCTGGGAAAGGAAGATATAAAGTCACCTCTAGGATTTTATTCTGTTGGTGAGCTCTTGAGACACCAGGAACTACCCATCTTATGATTTTTAACCACCTTGCTAGTGGCTTTTCCCTGCTTTTATCTCCCTGTGAACTGATTTTAATGACCTTGGAGCTACTTTTACCTGAGGGTATCTGAATATTTTTTATTAAATTAATTTTTTAAATTAAATTTAAAATAAATTATTTATTAAATTAAATTTAGGATTTATTTGATCCCCCAGACTCTAAGTGATTCATTATACCAGATGTGGAACCTCAATTGGGACAGGAAGTGTAATAAGAAGTGTTTTACGCTAGTCTTGCTAAGCTGATCAAAAGTGTTTTTAAGCTGAAAGGAAGGGGAAAGAGATGGAATTGTTGACAGATATTCACCAAGCCAGATATATTAGAGAATAACTACCATGTAAGATAGAACAGGATTAAAAATCTAAGAAAAAGACCAGCAATAGAAACTATAATCTCAGATGGCTGTATAAAAATACACGAAGGATGTGTAATGAGTAACACAAAACAACAGACTCGGCTTCTAGCTGTCTGACCAAAGCTATACATACAGTTACCAGAGAGAGAAGTACCAACATCTGGGTTTTCAAAGCCAGGGGGCTCCTCAATGACTACCCAGTGATTCTTCTGGACAAATCACACAAACACTCTTCCAATGCGTGAACCCCAAAGCAAAACCTTATCTCAGAGTATATATACCCTCCTTCAGAGCCAGAGGGAATCACAAACCTCATGACAAACTGCCTAATTACAAAGTAAAGAAAGGTGTGGGCCTTCCTGAAAAACAAGCCTCCCTCCATCAAGATTCTCTTGTTGGACTCCACCTGGGGCCTATTAATAGGCAGGGAAGATCTTCAATTCCAATTAACATTACAGTGGTATGATGACCATAATGAGTGGAATAGAAAGGTAAGGCTGTTCAACTCCCATTTTACCTCTAATTTATGGTTTTACCAAATAAAATTATCTCTGAGCAAGAAAGAACAGAAAAGATAATAAGGGAATGATAGCCAGTGCTAAGTAGGGTAAAAGTAAGTGAACATCTTAATGCTCTTTACAAATACAAGCCACTGGCCTAGTCAACTCTACCATTGGTAATGAAAGAATTGTCAGATATGATGTTGAGCCATTGCCAAGAATCTTTCATACACTATGGAGAATGGGTGAGATTCTATAACATCATTATAAAGTAATAGTAAAATCTAGAAAATGAAGTAGTGATCAAAAAAGTCAACAAAACTTCTGTAGTATAGTACAATGGAGAGAGCTGACTGTAAAATCAGAAATCCCAGGGGTGGTTAGGTGGCGCAGTCCATAGAGCACTGGCCCTGGAGTCAGGAGGACGTGAGTTCAAATTCAACCTCAGACACTTAACACACACCAAAAAAAAAAACAAAAAACAACTAGCCATGTGACCTTGGGGAAGCCGCTTAACCCCAATTGCTCTCCAAAAAGCAAAAAAAGCAAAAAAAAACAAATCAGAAATCCCAACTCTGCCACTTATGACTAATAATAATATTAGTACCATTTATATACCACTTTAAAGTTTGCAAGGGACTTCACAGATACTATCTCATTTGATCCTCACAACAACCCTGTGAAGTAGGTACCATTATTAGTCCCATTTTACAGATAAGAAAACTGAGGCAGACTAAGGTTGAGTGACTTGCCTAGAATCACACAACTGATCAATAGCTGATGTTGGATTTTAGCTCAAGTTTTTCTGACTCCAGGTCCAGCACTCTCTCTACTGCACCACTTAACTGCATGTAAAACAATAGTGAAAAATGTAAAGTCTTTTTTTAGGTTCAAAAAATCAACTTCATAAATACAAAATGGGAAAAGCATAGTTAAGCAGCACTTTGTGGACCATAATCTCAACATCAAAGCAATGTGAAGTAGCAGCCTAAAAGCTTATACAATCTCAGCTCTCACATAAGGTCCTTAAGCGCAGTGACTATCTTTTGTCTCTTTTTGTATTCTCAGTGCTTACTTTGACACAGTGCCTGGAACATAATAAGTGCTCCATAAATGTTTATTGCTTGATTGATTGAAGTGAATTATGGCTTTCAGGAATAAAAAACCCACTGTATTGTTGTCCTCAGCCCTGGAAAAGTGATATTTGGATTATAGTCTTCTGTTCTGGGCACCACAGTTTAGGAAGGATAAGCTGGAGGACATCTGGAGGAGAATAAAAAAATTGTCAAGGACTTTGAATCCAGGTTGTTTAAGGACCTGCTGAAGGTACTAGGGATGTTTAGCTTGGAGAAAAAGAATCTGTGTCGGAATCAGGGAAGGAGAAGCCAGGATGATAGCTGTGTTCAAATATATGAAGGGTTGGCATTTAGACAAGGAATTACACTTTTTCTTGACTCAAATGGAAGAAGTAGTAGTAATAGTTACAAGCAGTAAAAAAAAAAAAATTTCGATTTTATGGCAGGAAAAACTTTCTAACAATTAGAATTGTCCAAAAGTGAAATAGAAAGTATTTGGTTTCCCCTCAGTGAAGGTCTTACAGTAGAGACTGGTTAAGCACTTAGGTTATGTGGGGAATTAGTTATCAGTTGTATTACTCAGTCCTTTCCAAATCTAAAATTCTGAGATTCTGTAATTGAGCCTTTCATTCAATTTCCCCAATTTCCTCCTTCCCCCCAAAGCCCATCCCTTCAAAACCAGTATTTGGTCATTGTTATCATTTGCCTGTGTAAGGAAAACAATGGCTTTCCTTCAAAGGCAGACATGCTAGCAGAGAACTCACTCCTTGTACCTCTTCCAAAAATGTTTTGTAGTTTCCCTGAGCCTTCCTTGAGCATCCTCAAAGCATCAAGACAATTTGCATGCCAGGTCATGAAAGGAGATAAAAGAAGATTAGCATCAGAAAACATAGTAGAAAGCAGCAGTTCTTAAACATTTTGCTCTCTTTGCTAAAACTCAATTACATAAATCCCTTTGTACTCTTAAGAATTATTAAGGACCCCCAAGAGCCTTTGCTCATGTAAGTTCTATCCATTTACCAAGAGATATTGGTAAATACCAATAGATATTGTGCATCAGATATGTATAAGAAATTTAAATTTTAAAATATTTATTCATTTAAAATAACAATAAACACATTATGTGTTAACATAAGTAACATTTTTATAAAAATAATTCTATTTCCCCCCAAAATAGTGAAAAGATTGACACCATTTCACTTTTTTTTTGTAAATACCTTTAATGTCTGACTTAATAGAAGACAGCTAAATTTTCCTTTCTGCTTCTAGATTCAATCTGTTGGGATACATTGTTTTGAAGAAGAAAATCTGTCCTCATAGAGATATGTATCTGGGAAAGGGAGGAGTATTTTAATAGGTATATAACATCTTACTATTATAACATCAAAACCATTATGAAAATAGTTTTGACTTTGCAGATCCTCATGAAAGGGGTCTATGAACCACACTTTTAAGAATTGCTGGTACAAGCATTGGAGAATATGGGGAGCAAGATGACTGGCCCCACAGGCAAGTAAAGAGATAGATTGTTTAAAAAAAAGCCAAGTAAAAAGCAACAAACAAATTAGTATTTTTTTAAGTAGGCAGAGCTAAAATGGCAAAGTAGAGGGAGCATTCCAGTTGAATTCTTTCAACGCTCCCCTCAAACAACTTTTTAAAAATACCTCAAATCAAATTCTGAAAAGCCAACAAAAGGCCAGATTGAAGAAATCTTTTTTTCACCCAAAATAGTTTAGGAAATTGGAAGAAGAGGTCTGTGACACTGGGTGAGGGCTGGCCCTGAGCAAAAAGGGTGGCAATACCAGCTGTGAGCCTCACAGGCAGCAATGACAACAACTGCAACAACAGCAGCTCTCAGCTCAAAGATAGTAAGGAGATTAAACAACTGGTCAGAAAAATTACAAGGATCCCCAGAGCTTAATGGGGCAAGAACTGGCAGTGTTTGGCAACTCCACTGATGAATACTCCATTCTGGGTCACAGTTCCAAGGTGAAACGGAGCATTAGTATTTTCTGATTAAGGAGAACAAGGCCCCTTCCTGAGTAAGGACAAGAAAACAGAGCAGTAGAGCAGTGATGACACTTCAGATCACACCACCTTGGAAGTACAGGAAATAGACACACACACAGATTGCACCCTCCCCCTACCCCCCACTTCCAACTAGCTGTGAAAACAGCAAAACAAAAAACCCACAATTTTAAACTTGGGACAGTGAAACCCAACCCCACACTTAGAGTTGGGTAGAGTCCAACTCTAACATAAATTCTGAAGTCAAGCAATAGACTGGAAAAATGAACAAACAACAACAAAAAAAAACCTGATCATAAGAATCTACTATGGAGGGAGGCTAGGGTGGTGCAGTGAATAGAGCACCAGCCCTGGAGTCAGGAGGACCTGAGTTCAATTCCGGCCTCAGACACTTAACACAAAAAACTAGCTGTGTGACCTTGGGCAAGTCACTTAACGCCAATTGCCCTGCCTTCTCCCTCCAAAAAGAAGAAGAAAAATCTACTATGGTGACAGGGAAGATCAAGACACAAACTCAAAAGAAGACCACAATGTGAAAATAGCTATAAACAAAGCCTCAAGGGAAAATGAAGATTGAACACAAACCCAGCAGAATTCCTGGAAAAGCTAAAAAAAGAACAAAAACCAATTTCTCAAACAAGAGTGGTAGAGGAAAAACTTGGAAAAGAAATGAGAACTGAAAGCAAATTAACCAAAGAGAATTAATAACTTGGTAAAAAGAGGCATAAAAAACATCAAAGAAAATAAGGCCTTAAAAAACAAAATTGGCCAAATGATGAAAGAGGTACAAAATCTCACTAATGAATAAACTCCTTAAAACAGAATTTGGCAAATGGAAGCTAAAGACTCCATGAGCCCATCAAGAAACAATAAAAGGAAGTCAAAAGAGGAAAAAATAGGAAAAAAGTGACCATTTCATTGGATTAAAAAAACTGATCTAGAAAATAAGTTGAAGACAGATAATTTAAGAATCATTAGACTACCTAAAAGTCACAATAAATAAAAAGCCTAAACAGCAACTTTCAGGAAATTATCAAAGAAAACTGCTCTGATATCTTAGACTCAGAGAGCAAAATAGAAATTAAAAGAATCTACTAATCACCTCCTGAAAGAGATACCAAAATAAAACTTTCAGGAATATTATAGTCAAATTCTAGAACTCCTAGGTACAGGGGAAAAAAAAAAACATTTAAAGAAGACAGAAGGAAATGATGCAAATATGATGGAGCCACAATCAAAATCATACAAGATTGAGCAGCTACCACATTAAAGGAGTGGAGAGCTTTGAATATGATACTCAGGAAGGTGAAAGAGCTAGGATTATGACCAAGAATAAACTACCCAATAAAACTAAATATAATCCTTCAGGGGGTAAACATGAACATTTAATGAAATAGAGGATTTTCAAGTATTCCTGATGAAAATATCAGAACTGAATAGAAAATTTGACATTCAAACACAAGACTCAAGAGAAGCATAAAAAGGTAAACATGAAAGAGAAATCATAAGAGACTTAAGGTTAAAGTTGAACCATGAAACTATTTACATTCCTTTATGGGAAGATGATAAATGTAACTACTAAGAACTTCATCATTATTGCAACAGTCAGAAGGAGTCTACATAGAGATAGGGTGTGGATATGAGTCAATTATGTTGGGATGATTCTTTTTAAAAAGGAAAGAATGAGAAAGAGGAATGCACTGGAAGAATGGAGAAGGGAAAGAAAGAATGGGGGAAATTATCTCACAGAAGAGATGTGCAAAGAAGAGGTCTTATAGTGGAGAGGGGAAGAAATGGAGGTGTAATGTAACGCCAAGGAAAGGCAACTTCCCAAGGTTCAGAATACCAGCATAGGTGCTCTCCATTTTATTCAGTAACAAACCCAGAACAGAGAAGATCAAAACATGACATCATTCCAAATACAGCATTTACTAAGTGTGATTAAATAATCTCCAAGTACTACCCCACCCCAGGACCTTCCAATCATTCAATCAATTACAAAGTCCCTGTTCTAAATACTTCTCCACCCCTAGGCTATACCTTCATTTGGTCCACCACAAAACCCCTCTTCTCAAATGGAGATTAGTTTCCAAACATAGGT
Organism: Petaurus breviceps papuanus; assembly: GCF_028583685.1. Classification (NCBI taxonomy): domain Eukaryota; kingdom Metazoa; phylum Chordata; class Mammalia; order Diprotodontia; family Petauridae; genus Petaurus; species Petaurus breviceps. The sequence continues at coordinate 3,143,457 of NW_027187267.1, forward strand.
AAAGTACCTTCATTTGTCAATCACAGAGCACAATAAGGTCAAAAGTTCCCCACCCCTGGATCACAATTGAATCTACCCCAGAGTTACATCAAGTTTAAACACAGCACTTAATACCCAAATGGAGGTCTTTTCTTCATCTTGACTCAGAGGCAAGTTCTCAGCAATCTTAGTTCCTGGGGAGACAAGGCTTAGCAAGGCCATAAGATACATTGCCAGTCCCTTCATGAATTTATCCTCTGTCTGTAGAACAGTCCTAGAACCCCTGAACACATTAGCAAAGCCCTCTCCCAGGATTTCTGTAAACATACAACAAGAAAATCCTTCTTCAGGGCTTCTGAACCAACAGAAAGGCTCCCAGACCCCTGCAACAACAGCACTGTCCTTCACCAGTGGACAGTATTCACTCTGTCTGCAGGACAGTCTCCAGACCCCTGCAACAACAGCACTGTCCCTCACCAGTGGACAGTATTCACTCTCTGTCTGCAGGACAGTCTCAGGGCTTCTTAGCAAACAGCCAGGTTCCAGGACTTCTTCAACAAAAGGACTGTCTTTCACCAGTGGACAAATCTGTCAAAACAACATCAAAACAGACAGACCAAGTACCAGCAAAACAGCCATGTCTCCTCAGTCCTTGGCAGCTCAGGGGGCAGGTCTCAAAAGTCCAGGGCAATTCAAAGCGGCCACCAGCAATTCTCTTAGTCTCTCTCTCTCCACGAGGTGCTGCTTCCAAAAAGATCTTCCGCCTCTCTCTAGTGTCTCTCCAAATCTACATCACCAGCTCCTCCCAGTTCAGGACTTTCTTTTCACATCAACAAGCCCATCCCACAGGTAGGATTAACAAACTCTGGGTTTTAACACAATCAATTTGAAAACCAAGCCAATACAGGGGAATCTTTAATTGCCATTACTATCACAGGAGGGTGGCAGGCAATGCTTAAATTTCATTCTCATCTGAAGTAGTTCAAAGAGAGAAGAACACACACACACACACACTCAGCTGGGTGTAGAATCTGTCTTATAGAACAGGAAAGTTGAAGGAGAAGAGGATAAGAGAAGAAAAGATTGAGTGAGGGACAGCAGATTAAGGGTCAGAAGCAAAACAGACTTTTGAAGAAAGAAAAGGAGGAGGATGATCAGGAGAAGAAGGAGGAGATGGAGAAGGAAGAGGAAAAGAAAGATAAGGAGAAGAAAAGAGGAAGAGGAGGAAAAGGATAAATAGAAGAAAATAGGGTGGAGAGAAATGCAGTTAGTAAATGAATCTCTTGATTTGAATGGAATAAACTTGCCAATAAAATAGAAGCCAATAGCAGAATGGATTAGAAATCAGAATCAAATATATTTCACTAAAAGGTACCATGGACAATGAAGTATTATCAATATTAAACATATGCACCAGTGCTCGCTTCAGCAGCACATATACTAAAATTGGAACAATACAGAGAAGATTAACATGGCCTCTGCGCAAGGATGACATGCAAATTTATGAAGCATTCCATATTTTTGTTTACAGGTATACATAGATAGAGGGCACAGGACCAATTTAATAGGAAGGGATGATACTTAAAAGGTGAAATTAAGAGGTGAGAGGGGAATATAACAAGAGGAGATGGGGAGAGGCAGAATGGGGTAAACTATCTCACATAGAAGAGGCAAGGGAAAATGGTCACAGTGGAGGGGAAGAACAGGAAGGCAAAAAGGCAAAACCTTATTCTCATTGAATTTGGTTCAGGGAGGGAATGACATACACACTAAATAGGGTATCTCACCCTGCAAGAGAATAGGGGGGAAGGGAATGAGAGGGTGGATGATGGAAGGGAGGGCAGGCTAGGGGAGAGGGAAGTTGAAAGCACCCACTTTTGAAAAGGGACAGGATCAAAGTAGAGAATAGAACTAGTGGGAGGTGGGATAGGAGGGAGGGAAATATAGCCAGTCATTTACAATATATCTACTATGGTAATGTTTTGCATAGCTACACATGTACAACCTATACTGAATTGCTTATCTTTCCATTAAGGGTGGCTGACAAGGAGGAAGGGAATGTTTTGCATAGCTACACATGTACAACCTATACTGAATTGCTTATCTTTCCATTAAGGGTGGCTGACAAGGAGGAAGGGAATGAATCTGGAATTCAACGTTTTAAAATCAAATGTTTAAAAATATATAAATACTATTATTAATGCTATTTCACATGTAATTGAGAAATAAAATATACAGGTATTGGGGCATAGAGATCCACCATGCCCTGCTGGAAAAGTCAAAGGGTGTATGGGAGAAGATATGGGAGAGAGCAGATTGGAGGAGGGGTTATCTTGTGGGACTGCTATTTTGGGACAGTGGGTAGGGGAAAATGGGGGAAAAATTGTAACTCAAAATCTGGCAGAAATGAATGATGTAAATCAGAAGTTAATAAAGCATTAAAAAAACATATGCACCAAATAATATAATATATAAATTCTTAAAGGAAAAGGTAAATGAGTTGCAGGAAGAACTATATGATAAAGCTGTACTAGTGATAGTCCTCATCTTAGTCCTCTCAGAACCAAATAAATTTGACCATAAAATAAATAATAAAGAAGTTAAGGAGATGAATATGCTATTTTTTAAAGTTATATATGTTAATCCTCTGTAAAAAAATTAATGACAGTAGAAAGAAACATTTTCTCAATTGTACAGGGTATCTTCACAAAAAATGACCATATGTTAGGGTATAAAAGCTTTATAAGCAAATGCAGAAAAGCAGATCTTTGAAATACAGATTAAAAATTAATTGGAAACTAAATAATCTAATCCTAATGAATGAGTAGATCAAAGAACAAATCATAGAAACAATAATCTGATTAGAGAAATGACAACAATGAAACAATGTTTTAAAATTTGTGGAATGAAGCCAAAATAGTACTTAAAGGAAAATTTATAACTTTAAAGGTTTACATCAATAAAAGAGAAAAAGAGCTGATTAATGAATTGGTCAAGCAACTAAAGAACACATAAAAAATTCTCAATTAAACACGAAGATAGAAATCCTGAAATTCTGAAGAAAGATAGAAAATCCTGAAAAAAATTAAAGAATAATAAATTTCAAAGTAAAAAACATTAACAAAATAAAACCTAGGAACTGGTTTTATGGGGGGGAAAAATAAAATAGATAAGCCACTGGTTAATTTGTTTTTTAAAAAGAAAGAAAGAAACCAAATTATTAGTATCAAAAATGAAAAAAGGGAATGCATCACCAATGAAAGTAAAATAAAGCAATAATTTGCAGCTAGGTTGCCTACTTACATGCCAATAAAACTGGCAAACTAAGTGAAATGGATTAATATTTATGAAAACACAAATTGATCAGATTAACAGAAGAGGAAATAGAATAGTTAAATAACCTTATCTTAGAAAAAGAAATTTGATGAGCTATAAATGAGCTCTCTAAGAAAAATTCCCCAGGAACAGATGGATTTACAAGCAAATTCTACCAAACAGTTAAAGAACAATTCATCTCAATCTATATAAACTATTGGAGGGAAAATTGTTAGGAGTCTTACCAAATTCCTTCTCCAACACAAATATGGTGCTGATACCTAAACCAGGAAAAACAAAAATGGAGAAAGAAAACTACAGGCCAATTTTCCTAATGAATATTGATGCAAAAAATTTAAATAAAATACTAGCAAAGAAACCATAGCAATGTATCACAAAGATTATGCACCATGACCTAATGGGATTGATATTAGGAACTCAGGACTGGTTCAATATTAGAGAAATTGTAACTATAAGTGACCATATCAATAATAAAATCAACAAAAATCATGTGATTATATTAATAGATGGAGAAAACACTTTTGAAAAAATATAACACTCATTCCTATTTTTAAAAAAACACTAGAAAGCAAAGGAATGAATGGAGTTTTGGGCTGTTTTGTTTTTAATGATAAGTAGTACTATCTAAAATCATTAGCAAGCATTATCTATAATGGGCACAAGGTAGAAGACTTCTCAATAAAATCAAGAGTAAAGAAAAGATGTCCATTATGACCACTATCATTCAATACTGTACTAGAAATGCTAACTACAGGAAAAAGACATTGAAGGAATTAGAATAGTAAATGAGGAAACAAATCTATCACGCTTTACAGATGATATGACAGTATACTTAGAGAACCCTAGAGAATCAACTAAAAGACTAGTTGAAACAATTAACAACTTTAATAGAGTTGCAAGATATAAAATAAACCCACAGAAATCATGAGCATTTCTACATACTACCAACAAAACCCATCAGAAAGAGATAGAGAAATTCCATTTAAAATAACTGCAAATAGTGTAAAATATTTGGGAGTCAACCTGACAAGACAAATCTATTGTGGTATTAGAAATAATGAGGGGGCTGATCTCAGAAAAACCTGAGATTTATATGAACTGATGCAAAGTGAAGTGAACAGAATCAAAACATTATACACAATAACAACAACATTATAATGATGATCAAATATGATAGACTTAGCTACTCTGAGCAATATAATGATCCAAGACAATTCCAACGGACTTAAGATTTTTTTTTTAAATGCTATACACCTCCAGAGAGAGAAAGAGAACTGATGAACTCTGAGTGCCGGCTGAAGCATAATTTTTCACTTTCTTTACTTTACTTGCTTTTTTGCAATGTAGTTAATGTGAAAATATGTTTTCCACAACTTCACATGAATAATGGGCATCATATTGCTTGCCTTTTCAATGGGAGGAGGAAGGGAAAGGAAGGGAAGGAGAGAATTTGGAACTCAAAAACTTTATAAAATGAATGTTAAAAGGAAAGAAAGAAATGTTCAAGGGGGAGAGTAACAGAACTAGAAAAACATTTCCATAACACAGGGAAAATCTTGAAGATTTATGAAAGAAAATAGACAGAAATATCACAGAATGAAGAGGCATGGGTGTGTAGGAGTCTGCACCTGTGAATATATTACCCATGTTGATGAGATCTCAGACCCACCATTTAAGTCACAGGATTATAGAAAGGGATTGGGGTTGGGATAGATAATTAGAAAAGTCTGGATACCTACTCTTGATGACAAATCAATCTATTAAGATATGCAAATGGAAATCATACAAAATGGAAAACCAATATAAAATAGGAGTACAAACAAGAAGCCATGAGAAAAGACTATAAGAAGGAAAAGACTGTTCTAGCTGTTAGTGTTAAAGACAAAGCAGAAAATAAAAAAATCCTTAAGCAATAACTGTGAGAAAATTAAACTAATAACCTCTAGGTAGATATGTTGGATAGGAGAAGATCTCATTTTTCAGAGTTTTTAATCTAGAATGGATAAGATGCCAACATAGCTATAATACACAATATTACACAATAATTTGAGCAAGCACTTAATAAGTATTCACTGTGCTAGGCACTGGTGATAACAAAGACAAAAACTAAACAGGTCCCAGACTCAAGTTGCTCCTAGGCTATTGGATTAGAGAATTTTTTAAAATTTCATCTGAGGTCTGAGAGGGAAAATTCTTATCAATAAGTAGGATCATAAGTTTTCCTGAGGGGATGATATTTGCCTGCAGCTTGAAAGCAAAGGTTCTCAACCTTTTTTTTTGCATCATGAATCTCTTTGACAATATGATGAAGCCTATGTTCCCCTTTTTGGAATAATATTTTAAATGCAAAAAATAAATACAGAGGATTACAAATAAAATCGAATGATATACATTTAAAATGATTTTTAAAGCAACTTCATGAATCTCAAGTTAACAATCCCTATTTTAAAGTCTAATTCAGAATCAACAAGTGGAGACACAGAGTGAGAGTGTTCCAGGTATGAAGAACAGACTGAATTAAGGTATGGAAATATTAAAGCACAGAGAATATGTAGGGATAAAATATTTTTTTTATTTTACTGTAGAATGGAGTATATGGAAGAGTCCACAGACATAATATAAAGCTGAAGATGTAGGGTGCCCCTAGGTAATGGAAGTCCTTCATTACTAGACTTCCATGTGTGAACATTCTTTTGGAGATAATAGGGTGTCACCTAAGATTTTTAAGTAGAGAGGAATATGACCAAACTAATGGCTAAGAAATATTATTTAACAATATCATTAAAGATTAATTGAAGGGAGGAAGGAATGGAGACCAGAAATATTGAAAGGAAGCTATTGAAATAGTCCAAGAGGATGCTAAAGGGGATTAATACTTGGTTAATGGTAGCGGGAATAAACAGGAGGAAATTAATTTGTGTTTTGGCAAATGATTAGATATGGAGATGAAGAAGAGGAAAGAATTTGTAGCTCCAAGGTTGTAAATGCGGGAGGCAATTTTTATTAGAGTGCCACATATTAGTATAGTTAATGTAGTTAGAGTAAAGAACCACCTTAAGGAGAGCAATAACATTCTATGTTTTAGTGAATTTGAACTGCTGGTGCAACACACAGGGAAAGATGTCCTGAAGTCAGTTAGAGATACAAATACAGGTCACAGCTCAGGAGAGTTGTGAAGACTAGAAATATTGACTTGGAATCATTGATATGGTTACCACTATAGTGTAAATGAAATTATCAAGGGAGACCGTAGATAGAGACAAAATAAATGATAAAAGACAGACCATGGGGAAACATTAATATTGAGGTGTTGGTACAAGGAAGAGGAGTCAATAAAAGAGATAGAAAATAAGTAATTTGAGAAGTACAGTAAGACCCAGAATAGTGTGGTGTCTCTGAAACTGAAGAATAAAAAATAAAAAACTAGGTGTATATACAACTCTAAGATTTGCAAAGCTCCTCTATGAGTTTTCAATAGAGAGCCGTAATCAACAGTAGCAAAAACTGCAAAGAGATCTATCTAGAAAGACCATTAGGTTTGACATCAAAGAAATCATTGGAAACCTCGGAAAGAGAAGGTCCATTGGAGTATGTGGTGAGGAAGTCTGTTTGCCAAGGGTAGAGCAGACAATGGGTGATGAGGCAGTAAAGACAGTACTCTTTCCAAATGGGAAATGGCCCGTTGGAGAGAGAGCAATGTTCAATGGAAAATACAGTGATCCTGAAATCAAAAGTACCGGGTTTAGCCATATATTGGAAAGACCACTGGTTTTAGAACCAGAGTTCACTGGATTCTGCTCCTTGTTTCTGGTTTCTCCTCCTTGATATTTCTATGACTTAGGGCAAGTTACTTAAACTTTTCTAAGTCTCAGTTTCCTCACAAGTAAAATAAGAATTGGATTAGCTAATGCCTGAGTTCCCTTCTACCTCTAGCTCAAATATTCCTCAAATAAATCCCCAAATACAAAGCCCCAAATCTACCACTTGACAGCTTTGTAATTTAGGACAAGCTACTTAACCTCTCTGTGCCTCAGTTTCCTCAACTGCAGAATAAGGGTACTTAAATTTGTATTAATCACCTCACAGGGTTTTTGTGTGAGGATCAGATGAGATAATATTAAACATTTTTGTAAGCCTTGAAGTTCTATATGAATAGACTTTTCCCAAGTTTGCTGCAATGATAAAAATGTCTGATCTGACTTGTTAAGTAAAGTTTGAATGCTACTAATATTATATAGCATCATGTGAGTCTATCAATTGACCACTGAAGTCTTACCCTAATTTCTCATCAAGGTAAAGAAGTTAACTAATTCTCAAAATCTATGCCAGTAGAAAACAAGAACTACCAACAGAGGAAAGGCTTCCACAATGAGCTCAGCGATGGGTTTTAGATCTGCGCCTCCTTAGGCACTATACTGTTTGATGGCTTACCCTGTCCCATGATTTACCCTGTCTCCCATATAAACTTTGCTAAATTCAGAATGACAGCACCTCAGTGTTGCAAGGGACTTCATAGGTCAACCCAATTCACCCATGACTGAAAAAAGAATGCCTCTACAACACACAGGGACATGGGTTAGTCACCCTCGTTAGTTAGTTAGACAACAAATCAGACTTGTTCAATGTTCTCTTGTGAGGGGAAACCCACTACTTTCTGCATTCCACTTTAGGATAATTCTAATTGTTAGGAATTTTTCCCCTTATATCAAGTTTCTTCAAAGAGATGCATACTGTAATTGGTTCAAGTGGTGATTTAAGATGGGAAGAAGGGCATAAAAATTCTTAGAGACCATCTACTAACTTATAGAGAGGTTGTGATCGATATCAGTGAAGTGGATATCCACACCAAAAAAAAAATCACACATCCTTTTAAGAATGTACATCAATAAAGTGAAAACTTTCTAATTAGAATACTTTGTGAATATCTAACTTCTGGATAGGTTCCAGATAATTGAGATTTCACATAAATAACTTATGAATAACTGAATTGCTACCATCATACTATAGCATACAAATTAAGGGTATTTTAATTCTTTATTATTCAACTGGTTAGAACAAAGATCCTCAGATCTAGTAGGTACAAGAGATCTAATCTCCTAGGGAAGGAATCATACACTTGTTGGTCAGTTATGTTTATTAGTATCTAAATGGCCCAGAGACTCAGGACCACAACTGGGGTTTGGGAACCACATAACCTTTTATCTCATAATTCAATGCTCCCCAGTTAAGGATATTGCCACTTAAGGTCTCACCATTGTACAAAGAATGAACCTGGTCTGGAGAAAGTACAAAATCCCACATGTGAACTTCTCCAATTTCTCCCACAAAGGACTGATGATTATCAAAACTTCCCCCAAAGGAATCTTGGTCTTGCCCCAGGACAATCTTTGCCTGTGCTCCCACTGAATATCCCTTCTTCAGGCCCTTTCTCGCTTGGGCCCTATCATTGATCCACAATTCAGCTATGCCTGAAGCTGACTCCCAGCTTGCACAAATATGGACAGGGAAAGAAAGGTCTTCATTAACTCCAAAAGAAATCTTTTCATTCCCAATGTGCAGATGGTACTCCCCAGCTTTGGCCCTCAACAGGAGGAGTTCATTGTCATTGGCTCTGGTGGCATAGGAGAACAGAGCAAAGGAACGGTTGAGGTCAGTGAAGGCACGCAGGCACACAGAGAGATTCTGCAGTGGCTTCTCCAGTTGAGGGATTAGGAGGACATGGGCATCAGATGATTCTCTGGGGAATACAAACACCTTCGATTTCATGTCTGCAACAGAGAAAGGGGATTAGAAGTAGGACCTTCCTTTAACTTTTCAGAATGCAGGGCTTTACCTGCTCTGTGACTCTAAATAGTGGAAATGAAAATATCCCTCCAAGTGAACATTTCCTTCCATTCCTTCACCATATCAATCCACCCCGCCCAGCTCCATGCTCTAGACTAGAGGTACAAAATACACAGCAACTCTTGCATGCTGCCTGAACCAGAAGAAAATGTCATTGGAAAATATTTAATAAAATAAAATTTTAAAATACAATAAATCATAGATTTACATACATTTTAAAATGAAATCAATATGCAGCCCACAGGACTCCATATTATTGATTAGTGGTCCCTATTTCTATTTAAGTTCAACAGCATTGCACTAGACCCAGCCCCAGAATCAATTCAAAGACTTCCTACCTGTCTGAGCAATAGCTCCTAAGAGACTGTAAAGGACCAAAGCCCCAGACAAGATTATCTTCATCTTCTCCGTCTAGAAGTGCCTGTGGCAGTAGTAATAGTTCTGGGAGCAATTTTTATAGAAAGATCAGAAATTGAGGTTCCACTATTCCTCAGTGATTTCCCAGTGATAATTTCCTCATCTCTGATCTCAGCCTACAGGGATTTTATGCACGTGGTGGGGGAGGGGAAGAAATATTGTGTAAGATACTTCCCAGCTCCCCCACAGTCAGAGGTGCTGATATGGTATGTTCCATGAGGGGACTGCGGTGGGAAATCAATGGAAGTTATTTATTAGAAACTCCAGTGACTGCCTGAGCTCCAACTATATGTGACACAGATTCAGGGTTTGGGAAGACAGTAGTTTAGGGAATCCAGGAGCATCATCAAGGGATGACAGCAAAAGCTAAGTAATAACAAATGGGCTCCCATCCAATGCTCCTTCCTATTGAAGTAGGGGCCTCGCTCCCTTTTGAAGTTTCCGTCTGCCCAACACTCCTACACTACTTCAGGGTTCTCTTCATCTACACTATATATTCTAGCTGAATTCATATAGCTCTTTCTGGAACCCAGGCCAACCAAAGGTTTCATTTTCATGGCTGGATCCTTATTTCATTCATCTGTAATGTTAGGTTTTTATCTAGTTTACTCTCTACCCAAATCACATATACTATCTACAATATCCTGAAAAAGTGGTCATTCCATCTTTGCTTAAACATCTCCAATGATGGGGTACTTAGACTCCCAAAGAAGACCAACTCACTCTTAGACACTAACATTGTTAGGAAGTTTTCCCTCACGTGAGGTAAAAATCATTCTTCTTTTATATTCCACCCATTGTTCCAACCTTGGCCCCCTTGACTTCACATTCAAAATTATTCTATCAAGTTTTCAACTTTGAAATTCCTCCTCTCAAATCCATGATTTCTGTTTTCTTTTCTCTCCCACTGACTCCCACCTCCAAAACTTGAGACTTCTCGTTACTGTAAACTCCTTTGCCTCAATTCTTTCCTGTTTTTCTATTCCATCTCCCAACTACTCTGGCCTTACTTTCATGCCTTCAGAATCTTGACTCACCTCCTTTTGGATATCTCAAACTGGCAAAAAAAAAAAAAAACTCATTATCTTTTCCCCAAAACCCTCTTTTCTTCCAAACTTTCTTTTACTGTTGGCACCATCATGGTCCTAAATAACCCAGATTTACCACCTCAGTGTGATCCTTTACTCCTCATCAAACTCTCCCTAAAAGTCCAATCCATTGCCAAATTGTATCCTTTCTTCCTGCATAATATCTATCATATACATCCCCTTTTCCCGTTCACAGTTACCCTCATCACCTCTCACCCAGACTATTTCAACAACTTTCTAAGTGGTCTTCCTACTTTATATCTCTTCTTCTTCCAATCTATCTTCTACTCAGTTGCCAAGGTGATTTTCTAAGACAGAGCTCTGACCATGCTACTACACACACACACACACATACACACACACACACACACACACACACACACACACATACACACACAGAGTAAACTCTAGTGGTTCCTATTACCTCCAGGATAAGATAGAAAGTTCTCTCTTTTTCATTTAAAACCCTTCACAACCAGGCCCCTTCCTACCTTTCTAGTATAATGGACTATTCTATTCAATCTCATGTCTGAAACAGAGAAAGAGGATTAGAAGTAGGATCTTCCTTTAACTTCTCAGAATGCAGGATTTCACTTGATTACTGATTCTAGTCTGGTATACTGGACTATTAGTTCTTCCTCACACAAGATATCAATCTCTCAACTCCACTCCTAAAATGTTTTCCCTTCTCACCTCTACCTCATCAATTCCCTCTCTTCCTTTCAAATGCAACTCAAGTACCATATTCTGTAGGAAGCCTTTCCTTGTCTCCCTCCTCTCCCCTAGAGTTTTCTTTTTGAGATTATTTTACACACATTCACATACACATATACATACATACACATATGCATATATATCATATACATGATACAGATAAACATATATACACACATGAGCATGTGCTTGTATGTATGTATTTTGTACATGCATAGTTATTTGCATGTTGTCTCCCCCTTTAGAATATGGGCACTTGAGGGAAGGCAGTGTTTTTTTCTTTCCTTTCTTTGTATACCCAGTATTTATCATGTATCAGGCATATAGCAAATGATTAATAAATGTTTGTTCACTGACTGTACTTAAAGTAAAACTAGACTTTGTCCTTTACTTTGAATTTTTTGCCCCCTTGACTTTGAACCATTTACAATCTATTAATCCTCAATCCTTGGTCACAACTAATAGCTGTTTCCCATGTTCTAATCTATTCTCAAGTCACTGAATGTTACAGGAAGAAGCCATGAAACTATGGAGACTTTGTCCACTCCAGATTTATGTTATTTAATCTCACCTAGGACCTTATTGCTACAACTCTGATAGACTCTCTCTTGTGCTTCCAATAATGACTATCATCAATCTTTTCTTCTTTCTTTAATTCCTATACCTATGCCCCATACCGTCTCCCAGAGTAAAGGAGAGCCATCTTTTACTTTTTAAAACAACCAAAGGCATCCATCATGAGTTCCCTCATCTCCCTCAAAACCTCTCTCAATCTCATCCTCCTCTTCTGCCGAGCTCTAGTCTCAGATATGGTAATCCTTAATTTGCTGATGCCAATCCCCTCCCCTCTCCTATAGTCTCCACTTCCTCTCTCAAATGTTTCTCCATTTAACCACTAACTACAAACTTAGGATTTTTTTTCCTATCCCTAAAAATTCTTCTTTGATTCTATAGTCCTTGTAAGCTATCATTATTTATCTTTTATTTCTCTTTCATTGGTAAAAACATTTAGAAATAATAGTCTATATTCATTGTCCATTTGTGCAGCACTCATTTGTTCCTCAACCTATCACAATTCGACTTCTAATTACCCAAGTTTGATGAAAGCAATTTCTCAAAGGTCAACAATGATTTTTAATTACTCCAATAGCCTTTTCGCAGTCATTATTTTCCTTAACCTTTCTGCAGCATTCATCATTATTGACCATCCCATCCTCCAAGACACTATCTCCTCCCTTGCCTTCCGTGATACTACTCTATTCTGCTCCTCTCTTCTGTCTAACCAGTCCCGCAGCCTATGTGGGTATCCATCATAGCTCTAGCTTAGAACCTTTTCTTTGCTTTTCTTCCTGGTAATCTATCTTCTTCAAGGGGTTCAGCGGTTACCTCACAATCTATATCTCTTCCCAGAGTTCTATATTTTCAACTACCTATAGGACATCTCCACTTAACTTTTCCACTGATAACTCAAACTCAACAATTGAACTCACCCCCTAACCTAATCAATTCTCCCTAACTTTGTCTGATGGCACCACCATATTCCTAATAACCCAGCCTCAAAACCTTATCGTCTTTGATTCTTCCTTCTCCCTTATAACTAGCCAGTCCATGACCATATGATCTTGAGCAGCTAGATGGCACAATAAATAAAGTGTTGAACTTGGAGTCAGGAAGATCTGAGGTCAAATCCTACCTCAAATACTTGTTAGCCAATAGTCTAGGCAAATTATTTACTCTCTCACCCTCAGTTTCCTCATAAGTAAAAAGGGGATAATAGCACCTGTATTCCAGGGTTTTGTGAGATCAATGACTTAACATGTATAAAGTACTTTGCACATCTTAGTACAAAAATACTAGCTAGCTATTAGCCAATACGTTACAAAGTTTTCTCAATTCTATTTGCACAACATATCTTACGTCTATCTTTATCTTCCAACACACACTGCCACCACCCTACATCTGACTGTCATCATCTCTTGCCTGAATAACTCAAATAGCTTTTTAACTGAATTTCCTGCCTCCATTCTCTCTCATTTCCAAACAATCCTTCATACAGCTACCAAAATAATCTTCCTAAGCCACAAGACTGATAATGTCATGTCATTGCTCAAAAATTATAAGTGACTTCCTGTAGTTTTCAGGATAAAATAAAATGTCTGTAGCTTAGCATTTAATGCTTCCTCCTTGGTACCTCTCTCTTTTGGACCAGTCTTCTGAATTTGATATAGAAAACTTCCAGTCAGGAAACTCCTTTGGCAATGCAGATTGCTACCTCCTCTGAAACTTACATACACTTAAACATACATATCATTTCCTCCATTGGATTATAAATTCCTTGAGAGGAAGGATTGTTTTATCCTTTCTACTTGTATCCCCAACACCTAGCACAGTGCTTTTAAAGATATAAGAGGTGCTTAATAAAATACTTGTTGATTAGTTGATTGACACATGATGAATACTTTTTTTTGGAGGGGGAAAGGCAAGGCAATTAGAGTTAAATGACTTGCCCAAGGTCACACAGACATTAAGTGTATCAATTGTCTGAGGCCAGATTTGAACTCAGGTCTCCCTGATTCCAGGGCCAGTGTTCTATTCACTGTGCCACCTAGCTGCCCCATGATGAATACTTCTTTAAAAGAGATCTGAGGGGCTCTAGACATGAGCAACACCACATTTTCAAAAGTGAAATTGACTATGTTTTACCAGATCAGTATAACACTCACATTGTATGCCCTACACAACTCTCTCTGTAGGCTGGCTCTCTCACCCCAATCTAACACAGAGAAGGCTACCAACATACAGTTATGAGTCAAACTATTTCAGGATCTTGGGAATAACCTTCACAGGAGGAGTAGGATAAACTCCTAAAATTTCCACTGTAACTCCTCAACCCCAACAATCGTGCTTCGCATTTATACAAAATTATTCAGTCATGTTTACAACAGAGGAGACAGATGGACAGACAGAGAGACAAAGATAGAAACACAAAGAAAGACAGAGAGACAGAGACAGAGAGAGACAGAGAGAGAGACAGAGAGAGAGAGAGACAGAGAGAGAGAGACAGAGAGAGAGAGAGACAGAGAGACAGAGACAGAGACAGAGACAGAGACAGAGACAGAGACAGAGAGACAGAAAGTCTACAGTCTCACCCAAGGAGAAATTTCCTGGTCTTTAATGTAACAACCTGGAAATAGAAACATGTTTGAGGTGCTGAATCCTTTACATGTTGACTCCTTTCCAGAATTTTTCTCCCTCTCCAGCAACATCTCCCTGAAGATAGCCTGGAAATAATGTATTCTCTTTTAAAGCCAGAAGCCACAAAACTATTCTCCTTTCCAAGGTTTTTCTCCAACTCTGTCCCTCTCATTGGCACAGAGCAGCATTGAGTCAATCATTCTGTTCACCAATTATAATAATGACTGTCATTTATATTGCACTTTAAGGTCTGTGAAATACTTTACAAATATATCATTTTATCTTCACAACAACCATGGGAGAAAAATATTATTATTATCCCCATTTCATTAATAAGGAAACTGAGGCAGAGGTTGTGACCCAACCAGTGTCAAGTCACTTGTATTTCAGGCAGGATTTGAACTCAGGTTTCCCTGACTCCAGGTCCAGTATTCTATGGACACCTAGATGATATTTATGCAAATACTTAGTTTCCAAGGAGGAGAACCTCAGGAAAATATCTGGTTATATACTTGTCTTTCTACAAAATGTAAAGCTCTTAGTGAGAATGGGCTGTTCCATTTACATCTTTGTATCTCCAGTATCTAGCACAGTGCCTGACATATAGAAGGCACTTAAAAAATGCTTGTCAACTAATTATTTCTCATCACCATCAATTTCCAAAGTCTGAGTTCTCCTGCTGCCATTGTCCTATGAAATTCACTCCTTGTTCTAGATATAGAAACTAGGGGAGTCCCAACTTAGGTATCTCTAAGGCTTAAAAGTCAGCTTCCCCTGAGATTTCCCCTTTCTCTTCCCAATCATCAGAGCTCCTAACCGCACAGTGTTGTACCTGGCACCCTTCCCCCACCACCTTCCTTATTAACTAAGAATCTCCAGGAGCCTTCCTTTCCTGCTTTATGCTTTGTTCCCACATTCAACAGAAAGAGACCTTGTAACCTCACTTTTGATTTAGGACTGAAAAGGTACTTTAGAGCTGATGTAGTTTAACCACACTACTTTCCTACATAAGGAGACAAAGGCCCAGAGAGACACATTGATTTGCTCAAAGCCACATAGGCAGCAGAGCCAAGACTCAAACCCAGATTCTCTGACTCCAAATCAAATGCTCTTTCTACACCACAGCATTCCCTAGGTCACCTAAGGCTGTATCTTTCTCTCTGCCATCAAAGTTTTCTCATATTTAACCTAAACCTCTTTATGAAACTTCCTTCCTTCCTGTTCTAACCTCAGTGAAAAGAGAGAATTTCTGGTCACCATGCTCTATGGCATATTCCTTCATACCACATTTTTACTTCCCTTCATTTGTCTCCACGCATGTTTTAGGGCAGTAAAGATAGGGGGGAAAGATTATTCAGTAATCTGACAGCCTACAGTTGTGAAACTCTAATTTATTTTTGTGGCAGGCAGCATGGTTATAAAAACTTGGCTAAGGAGAATTTCAAAGGACATTAATAACTATAGCCAGTTAGGATTATGCTTGAAATTCTGGGGAAGTTTTAGAGACTATTTAACCCATTCATAACTGGCTCACATGTGTATCTAAGAGAATTTTCTCAAGTTAATTTCATTTCTACAGGAAAGAAAAAACACAAATTCTTTCTGCATAGCAAAAGGATCACACACACACACACAAAATAGTCCACCTCACCTTGTAGCCTTTCCTCAGTCTATGGTGTGAGGACACAAGCATGGGGAAAACCACTTCATATGTACCATTGTCACAAACTATTAGAGGTACACTGTGTTTTCTGTAGTGAAAATGTATGTCATTGGGGCAGCTGGGTGGCACAATGAACACAGCACTAGTCGTGGAGTCAGGAGGACTTGAGTTCAAATCCAACCTCAGATACTTAACACTTATTAGCTCTGTGACCTTGAGTAAGTCACTTCCCCCTCCAAAAAGAAAAAAAAAAAAGAAAATATATGTCATTAGTTCCAAAGGACCCATGATGAGCAATGCTATCCACATCCAGAGAGAGGACTGATAAACTCTGAATGAAGATTGAAAACTACTTTTTCACTTTCTTTTTCTTATTTTTTATGTTTTCTTTGGCAATATGACTAATGAGGAAATATGTTTTATGTAACTTCACATGTATAATTGCTGTCATACTGCTTGCCTTCTCGAAGTATGGGGGTGGGGATGAGAGGGAGGGAAAGAATTTGAAACTAAAATTTTTTTAATGAATGGTTAAAAAAATTTTAATGTAACTGGGAAATATTTAAGGAAATAAATAAAAATAAATAAAAAAGAAAAGAAAATGTATGTCATGATCTGCAAAAGTCCTATTAAGTAGGGATGAGCGGGGAAGGGAAGCTAGCATTAGCTCTTCTCTTCCCTTTACCCCTGTCCCTGAACAAATATGTATATAACTGTGTTGGAATCTGGCTTTTTATCAGGATAAGCATATAGATTCAACTGGCCACTAAGGGCAACCATGTGAAGGTTTCGGGCTTTGTTGACAGAGAGGTCATGGGAAGAAGTCCACCCTAGAGATAGAAGGTAGGGTTGCCTCAGTCTTGAAGCCATGCAGATTTTTTGCACAGTCAAGCACTTAATACTGGATTTGTATTTTGTTGTTGTTGGTTTTTTTCCTTTCCTTCAAAGACTCTGAAAAAGCAGCTGTTGCTAGCACAGCAACTGTTCCGGTTAATAGTGCAGGAAAGTCAGGAGAAGGAATTATTGTGACGAATGAGCACTGGGCCTACAATGCCAGGCTGAATGAGATGACCCCTGTTGACCCTACAGAAAATTTTCTACTCCCATGGCTCTGAGCAAGAGAAACAGCAGCTGTCATTAATTACAACGTTCCTCTGGAGTTTATGCCTTGCTTCTTTTCTGGTTAATCTCCCTGCCTCAAGTATCTCCCCACTCAAATCCATCTCCCACTCAGCTGTCAAAAATTATTTTTCTAAAGCACAAGTCTGACCATGTGACCCCACCACCACCACACATTCAATAAGCTCCAGTGGTTCCCTATTACCTCCAGGAACAAATAGAAAATCTTTTATTTGGCATTTAAAACTCTTTATAATCTGCTCACTTACTACTTTTCCAGTCTTCTTACACATAACACCCCTCTACTTTATGATATAGCAATAATGACTTTCTTGATGTTCCTTGCACACAATACCCCCTTTCAATTCTATGCATTTCCATTAGTAAATTCTCCATCATTGCAATATTCTCCCTCTTCACATTTTCCTCCTGATTCTCCTAGTCTCCCTCAAGACTCAACTGAAGTCCCAGTTTTTTCAATACTTTTCCCCCACACCACCCCTTTATTGTTGGTATTTTCCCCTAGAGAATATCTTCCATTTGTTCTGTATATATCTTGTATATACATGGTTCTTTACATTTTGTCTTCCAATTGGAACGTGAGCCTGCATTTCCTCATCTAAAATATGAGGATAATAATAACATTTACTATGAAAACCCCAAATGAGAGAATATACTTCTCACTGACCTAAAGCCATGGGAGGAAAAAATTATCTAAAGAAAACAGGGATCAACTCAACTGACCTGGTACACTAGGCTCAGCCCTTTCTAGTCACAGTCATTCTTCCCCCACCTCAGCTGCACAGTTAACCCAGCAACTGTTTCTTGCTAGCAGTCGTTTCTTTCAAGGTCTTTGAAGTAAAGGGTAGATAAGCATAAATTTGATGCTAAATTCTTCATGCTGCAAAATGCCCATGAAACCTGAAGATGGAGGTGACCTAACTTTTCACTCGGTATCATGGGTGCTGCTGCTGCTCCTCCTTCATCATCATCACCTTCTTCTTCTTCTTCTTCTTCTTCTTCTTCTTCTTCTTCTTCTTCTTCTTCTTCTTCTTCTTCTTCTTCTTCTTCTTCTTCTTCTTCTTCCAGGTTTTTCTCCCAGAACTCTTCAAGAAGTCTTCACAGAGTTAATGACCTCAGTGTCCTGGGAGAGCATTTGAATCTCTATTGTTACCCTGATACGGGGCTGGATTCCAATGCAGAATTCAGTGAGGAATCATAAATCATATGACAAAAATGCCCAGAAATTTTACATAAAGTAATAAATATATCACCTAGATTTTGCAAAAATTAAACTAATAACTACTTTGGAGCACCTGTTGTAGATGTTAGTCATTTGAATGGTATAAAAGGGGGGAAATGTAATTTGTTTCATCCCCAGCATTGATGGGGGGAATTCACAAGGTGATAAAAGATATGATTCAATGTGATAACTCAAAAACTGTTCAACTTAATACTTTCCTCACCTTTTCTCATACTGTGATGTCATATGAGGAGTTGGTGTTTCAGGGTTGGTTCATTGATACTGCCACATAGGCTAAAACCCAGTCAAGGCTCTGAATTTACTCAGAATGTTGTATTGAAGTTAGCCACCAGATGGGATTCTACTTCAGCTGCTTTGTCCTCAAGGAGCTATTAAGCTCAGTGGGCTGCACCTATAAGATGCTGCTAAACTTTCAGTAGGTTGCAATATCCCATCTGGCCACAACACAGAGCTCCCCCATGCTCAAAAAGCCAACATACTACACACAGTGAGCAGGTTGATTTTTCTTTTGCTTAGTCTCAGAGGTAGCCTCACACCTTTACAACAGTGCTACAATTTCCCAAGTCCTAGTATAGGAGATTAAACATTAACATTTAAAAATAACAATTGCTATAATCATCTAGTTCTGGCCCCCACCCAAAGGAAGAACTCACTCTCAGTTTTCTTCCCTCTACTCATCAATTTAGATACACAGTATATGAACCAGTACAAATTTTATATACATAAGATTAATTAGTAAAAGAAATACTAATAGCTACTGCTTCATACAGAGCTTTAAGGTTTGCAAAGAAACTTGCAAACATTTTAGTTTTACAACAATCCTAAGATGTAGGTACTATTATTATCCCCATTTTTAGATAGGGAAATTGAAATAATAATATCTTATTTTATCGTCTTTTCCCTTTCCCTGATCGATAACTTAATCAATCTCCCTTCACATATATTCCAGGCATAAAGAATAAGGTGAGGGAGAATCCTGAGAATATGTTCAAGGTAGCCTAGGGCTCAATTACCATTACTATCTCAGATAAACAAAACAGAAAGAAATTGTTCAACAATGGGCAGGGGGGAAAAAGGAGGGAAAGAAAAAGGAAGAAAGAAAGAACCCTCCACAATCTAATTCTTACAGAAAAAAAAATGCTAAAGATCATATCATCTGTCCATTACTTTTGGCATTCCAACTTCTTCTCCTGCCCTCCACACAAAGAACTTGTGGTCGTGCTAGCCCAGGGCAGTCATGTATCCCTTGTGGAAGCTTCAATTATAGATATCAGTATTTGGAAGTAATCCCTCTGAAATGTTCCATGGGGAACCCTACTTCCAGGGCAGACTGATTTACATGAACCAGATAAGCCTAAGACACAAAAGTAGGAGAGGGTTCAGCTCTGGAGTTGTGAAGAGATAAAGGGAGAAGGCTATGAAGGAGGGAGGAGACCCAAAAGTACAGTGCTGTTTAGGACTATTTAATATTTCATGGGATGAAACAGACAGGCAGACTTCACCCTCAGAAGTATCCCAAGAGACCCTTCTCCAGTCCCTTTGTAGACTGGAGTCCTGGGATATAAGTAGCCTCTGGAGTCAGCTTTAGAACGGCAGAAAGTTACTGAAAGGAGAGTGGATTCCAGAAGGGTAGATCTAGGAAGAGTGGCCTTTCCAAGTCTCCCTGTGTCAGTGTCTCATAGATCGCCCCTCCCACACACCCTCCCACTCTTTGAGAACCAGAGATCTTATTCAACCCTAACAATCTGAGAACTGAGAACAGGCAGCAGGAGCTTGTTCATCATTGAGTCTATGAAGGGAAAGAACTGATGATTGGGTAGATGTATTTATTGTAAAGGCACCACAGAAAAATCAGCAGTGACAGAAAAGACCTATAAAAACTGAGTAGGAAAAATGAAGAGGGAATAAAATATAGAATAAATAACCAGGATGTTTTTCAAAATAGCAGATTCTCTTTAAGAAGAATAATAGAATTAGAATACAAAATGCAGGGAAGAAACAAAAATTAATGGAACAAAATCAAAAGACAACAAGATTATAAGAACATATGAAACTCTTAAAGAAACAAGATAGCATATATGTAGAGAAAATACAAGCATTCCTAGAAAGAAAAACTACTAAAAAGAATTCTCTTCCTTTCTTGCTCCCCTTACACCAGGAAAAGCAATAGAATCACATAGAAAAGGGAAGTATGTGCTTGTGACCTGAGAGGGTAGCTCAAGGGCATCAAACCCTACTACTCTGTATAGAGTTCAGAGAATTTTTTATTCCTTAGGCAACATGATTCCAAAATCTAGCCTAGCAGAGAAAGGAGGTTTCCTGGGCAATAATATCAAGTCTGAGAGTTGCCTTACAGGCACCACCAACTTCAATGGGTCTTGTGCTGTGTCCTGCTAGGAGACAAAAGCCAAGAAGTTACTCAGGCAGTATAGACCTGGTGAGACAGGGTTTGCTTACTCTGTAAGTTCCAAATAATGTTTACCTTTCAGGGAGTATAAACTATAAAATAATAGTATGAGTCTTGGGAAGATTGTGAAAAGCTCTGTGTAGTGACTGTGGTGAGGTGTGATTTTTTTGTTCCTAAGTGGAAGACAACTATGAAACATAGTCCAGGAACAGAAATAGCTCTCTGAAATGTCAGAGCATGCCTAGGCATCATTTCAACAGATCCTACCCAGAAGATAAAGCAATATCACATCAAAGAAAACTCTCTTTATCCAGTTTTATTAGTGGTATGCATATAATTTAATTTCTTAATATTTATATGGAAACTTTGACCATAAATATGTTATATTTTGGTGAAGCTCTACATGTCCATGAGACATCAGAGCTTTAATATACATAGGATTAAAATTATTAGGAAAAGGTCAACTTCTTTATTAAATCAGCTGACACAGTAGGTAGGAGTACGGCATTTTCCATAGAGGGAAGGTGGGTTGGGGAAGAGGGAGGTAGGGAATTGACAGAAACAGCTAGAATAACTAATGAATACAAATCACCGAACACCAAAGGAATTTTACCAACCCTTTTTCATCTACTGGATTTGGAATTAACATGCTGTAATGCGGTGGTAGTCAAACTTTTTGGTCTCAACAACATCTTACACTCTTTAACATTCATTTAAAAAAATATTTTGAGTTACAAATTTTCTGATTCCCTTTTACAAATAATGCTTACTAACAGTTTTAGATAGGTCCTACTTATGATTTTAAGGAAAGCTCCATTTGTTCCTATGCTTTCTAGTGTTTTTAATAGGAATGAGTGTTACGTCTTGCCAGAAACTATTTCTGCATCTACGGAGACGATCATATGATTTTGTCACTTTTCTTATTGATATGATCAATTATACTGATAGTTTTCCAAATACTGAACCAACCTTGTGGGATCTTTGTGATATACTACCATTATCTCCTTGCTAGTATTTACTTTACAAGTTTTGCCTTCATTGGAAAAATTGGTCATTAGTGTTCTTTCTCTGTTTTTGCTCTTCCTGGTGTAGATATCAATACTATATTTGTCTTGTAAAAGGAATTTGGTAGGATTCCTGCTTTGCCCATTTTTCTAAATAGTTTACACAGTATTGGAATTAATTGTTCTTTAAATGTTTGGTAGAATTCACTTGTGAATCTATCTGGTCATGGGGATTTTTTCTTAGAGAGCTTATTGATGACTTGTTTAATTTCTTTTTCTAAGATATGGCTGTTTAAGTGTTCCATTTTCTCTTCTGTTAATCTGAACAATTCATATTTTTGTACATATTTTTCCATTGCCCTTAGATTGTCAGATTTGTTGGCATATAATTAGCAAAATAGCTCCTAATTGCTTTCATTTCGTATTCATTGGTCATGAATTCAGCCTTTTCATTTTTTTGATACTGGCGATTTGGTTTTCTTCTTTTTTAAAATCAAATTAACCAATGGTTTATCTCTTTTTTTCAATAAAACCAGCTCTTACTTTTATTTATTAGTTCAATGGGTTTCTAACCTTCAATCTTATTAATCTCTCCTTTGATTTTCAAATTTTTCATTTTGGCATTTAATTGGGAATTTTACTTTTTTTCTAGTTATTTTTTTCATTGTATGCCCAATCCATTGATCTACTCTTTCTTTATTTTATTGATGTGTTTAGAGATATAAATTTTCCTCCAAGTATTGCTTGATTGCATGTTGTTTCATTGTTGTCATTCAATTTAAAGAATTTATTATTTCCATGACTTGTCCTTTGACTCATTCTCTAGAATTATTTAGTTTCTAATTAATTTTTAATCTATATTTCCCTGTCCATTTTTTAAATGTAATTTGTATTACATTATGGTCTGAAAAGGATATATTTAATATTTCTGCATTTGTTTTTGAGATTCTGATCCCCTAATAATGGTTAGGGTTTATTGGTTTTTTTTTTGTTTGTTTGTTTTTACCTGTACAGGCTATGTACAGCTGAGAAAATGGAATAGTCCTTTCTAGTCCCTTTCAATTTTCTCCAAAAAGATCTTTTTACACTCTTCAAAATTATTGAAGGAACCCCCCACACACACACACACAAACTTTTGTTTTGTGGATTCTATCTATTGAAGTTTACCATCCTAGAAAACAAAACTGATAAAATTTTAAAATATTTCTCTTTTAATTCATTTTTTAAATGACACATGTCATGTTAACATAAATAGCATTCTATTTTTAAAAAACAATATTTTCCTTAAAAAATAGTGAGAAGGTTGGCACTGTGTTATGTGTTTTTGTAAATCTCTTTAATATCAATCAGTCAATAAAGATTTATTAAGTGCCTACTATGTTCCAGGAATTGTGCTAAATGTTGGGGATACAAAAAGAGGCAAAAGATAGTCCCTCCCCTGAAGGAGCTCACAATCTGATGGAAGAGAAAGCTAGCAAATAGGTACAAACAAGCCATATATAGACTAAATAGGAAATAATTAAGAGAAGGAAAGTACGAGAATTAAGTGAGGTTGGGAAAGGCTTCCAATAGAAGATGGGATTTTAGGTGGGCTTGAAGGAAAGCCAGGAAAGGAGGCAGAGTTAAAGAGGAAGAGCATACTAGGCACTAGAGACCACCAAATAGGGAGATGCAAGAGAGAAAATGTTTTGCTTATGGAACAGCAGGCGGGATAGCATCAGTGGATGGAAGAGTACGTGGGAGGGAAAAAGGTATAAGAAGACTGGAAGGATAGGAAGGGACAAGGGACTAGTTAATGAAGGGCTTTGGATGCCAAACACAGGGTGTCTGTTTAACATCTAGCTTAATAGAAAATAACTGGGTTATCTTCTTGGTTTCTGCTTTTAACTTGTTGCAATATCTCGTTTTGGTTGAAGTACATGAAAAAAAATCCAGCTTCACATAAATGTGTCATTAGAAAAGGGAGTATTTTAATGAGCAAATAACGTATTATTATTATTATGAAGATAGTTTTGACTTTGAGCATCCCCAGAGGTCAGTGGACCAAACTTTGAGAACCATTCATATGATGGAAAGAGCACGATACAATCATAAAGACTCAGGTTTGAATTCTACTTCAGACACTTATTAGCCTTAGGACCCTGAGCAAATCATTTAACTTCTCTGGGTCTCAGTTTTCTGATCTACAAAATGAGACCTTTGGACTAGATAATCTCTAATGTCCTCTTCAAATTAAAATTTTTGATGTTGTAATTAATAACCACAAAAGTGTCCCAAATCTGTTTAGCCTTTATTTGTGCATTTGTAAAGGACTATAGCTTTCCTTCACTGCTGAGTATGATACATGACATAGTGAATAGAGAGAGTTGGACTCAGAGTCAGCCAAACCTGGGTTTGAGTCCTGTCTTTGACACATACTGGATATGTGATTGTGAGCAAGTCACTTAACCCTCTGTTAGTGCTCCAGACTGCACTCTGTGGTGCTGCCCCACATTGATAGAGAGGTTCTTTATCCAGGAGTTCCCTTCAACAATAAAATCACAGGTCTTGTCCCTATGGAGTAGTATAAGCCACAGTGATTCAGAGTCACTCAGGTTAACCTGCAGTCCTAGAAAAGCTAAGTAACATCAAAGGTACTCTGCCATGACCTGAATCAAAATGAAAAGTCCCTAGTGAAAATATCATAGACATGTGTCCTCACC
Source organism: Petaurus breviceps papuanus (assembly GCF_028583685.1). Lineage (NCBI taxonomy): Eukaryota > Metazoa > Chordata > Mammalia > Diprotodontia > Petauridae > Petaurus > Petaurus breviceps. The sequence goes on from NW_027187267.1 coordinate 3,168,189, forward strand.
ACATTCTTTATTTTAACATCATTAAATAATAACTTAAGAAATGGGACATTATATCCATTTTTTTCCAACCTCAATGTTTCACTTTCATTTAGACTCTTTCCAGTAGCATTCTTTTCCTATGGTCTTGGCACCTGAGAGTTACATTTAATATATTAATTTGGTTTTGGGTTTTTTGTGACAAGAATCTTCAAACCTCAGAACTAGAAGGGACTAGAGAACATCTAATCCAATCACTATCCAAAAAATGATTACTTTCTACAACACCCCCCCAAAGTAGTTATCCAATTTTTGCCTGAAAACATATTGAGGACATAAACTTTCTAATCTATAATTTGGAGACCAGATCACCTGACTGCTTCACAGATGGTTATGAAAATTAATAGCTAAAGATGGTTATAAAGATTAATAGCTTTTAAAAATCAAGGCATGATGGTGCACACCTGTTGTCCCTGCTGCTGGGGGATTCAGAAGCTGTTGAATAGATTGAGTTTAGTAGTTCTGAGTTGCAGTATATCTAAAGCAAATCAAATGTCTTCATTAAATCCAGCACCAATATGGTAGACCCATGAAACTGTCTAATGAGGAAGAGGAGGAGGAGGAAGAAGAGGAGAAGGAGGGAGAGAGAAGAAGAAAAAGGATGAGGAGGAAGAGAAAAGAAGATGAAAAAGAAGAGAAGAAGAGGAGGAAGAGAAAGAGGAAGAGGAGGAGGAGTACTGAGGAAGTAGGAAGAAAGATTAATAGCAATAGCTCACATATATTATGCGTGTGTGTGTGTAGTAGTAGTAGTAGTAGTAGTAGTAGTAATAGTAGTAGTAGTAGTAGTAGTAGTAGTAGTAGTAGAAGTGCTTCAAGGTTTATTCCACTTTCCCCACAACTACTCTATGAAAGCAGCTAATACAATTGTTACTATTCCTATTTTAAAGATGAGAAAACTGGAACTTGGAGAAGTGACATGACTTGCCCAGAGTCATAAAATGTAATGAATATGAGAGCTGGGAGTATTAAGATCTTTTTGCCTCCAAGATCAGTGCTCTTGCCATGACACAAATGCCTAAAATGAATTAGCATGGGAAACTGATGTGGAGAAGTAGCGTGACATAGTGTGTAGAGAGATGACCCCAGAAGTAGCAAGATCTGAGTTCAAGTCTTGCTTCTGGCAAACACGGTTTGTGTCCCTGTGACCACTTATTCTTTCAATGCCCATAGGCATCTCTTTAAGATATATATATATATATATATATATATATATATATATATATATATATA
>NW_027187267.1:3169464-3179158 GCF_028583685.1 Petaurus breviceps papuanus
TATATATATATATATATATATATATATATATATATATATATATATATTCAATCATTCTGAAGGTCCATCTGGAATTATGCCCATAGAGTTATTAAACTGCCTTTACCATTTGACCCAGCAATACCACTCCTAGGTCTATTTCCAAAGATGATTAGAGAAAAAGGAAAAGAATATACATGTTCTAAAATATTTATAGTATTTCTCTTTGTGGTGGCAAAGAACTGGAAATTGCAGGGATGCCTATCAGTTGGGGAATGGTTGAACAAATTGTAGTATATAATTGTGATGGATTACTACTGCATATGATAAGCTCCATGATCTTAGAAAAACATGGAAAGACTTGCACAAAATAATGAAGAGCAAAATGAGCAGAACCAAGAGAAAGAACATTGTATATAGTTACAGCAATATTGTTTTAAGAATGACTTTGAGCAAATAAGTCATTTTGACAATCATGAATAACCAAATTAACTCTAAAGAACATACATCCAGAGAAAGAATTGATAAATAGAAGTATGTATTGAATAATCTTACGTAATATTCTTATTTGTGTCTAATGGTATCCATATCTATGGCAGGGAGGGAAGAAAAAGGGGAGAAAATTTACATGATAACTTTATTATATATTTTAAAGGAATAGCAAGTTGTACATAATAGATTTGTAGTTTCATGTGCAATTATTTTTATTCTACCATGTTATAGAAATGCTTGTTTCATTCTATAAATTAATATATTCCATATTCCAAAAAAATTCCATAAGGTAATTAATTGACATTTTTAAAAAGATCTATATATATATACATCCGTATGTATAGATACATGTATATGAATATATATATAACATGTATACATATTTAACATGAAAGAATCTCAATGAATACATGGAGAAGTAAATGACAAACCACTCCAGTATCACTGCCAAGAAAACCCCAAAATGAGGTCACAAAGAATTGGGCACTACTGAAACAACTGAACAAAAACAATGACAATGAATGCAGGGCTCTGTGCTCATCCATTCTTTGTCATTATCTTCACTTGTCGAAGCTGAGCATGAAAGCAACAAAATTATGACTGAATCTAAGATGCAGGACATAGAATTGAATGTTCTAAGAAAGAAATCATTCAACTACTGGTCCCTTGGTATTCCCAGGATCACCATCCTCCAGGATGCAGACACAGTATATCCAAAGCTGGGACTTGGAGCCCACCAAACCTTTCACCTCAATTCAGAGTCCTTCAGGAGAGGATATTAGAAATGAAGGTCTCAGGGCGGCCAGGTAGCACAGAGAGTAAGAGCACCGGCCCCAGAATTGGGATGACCTGGTATCAAATTTGGGCTCAGACACTTAGCACCCACCCAGAAACACCTGGCCGTGTAACCTTGAGCAAGTTACTTAACCCCAATTGCTTTTTAAAAATAAATAAATAAATGAAATGAAGGTCTCATATCTGTGTACAAGTTGCAATTCTTCAGATGACAAGACAAAATCCTACATGCATAAATTCCCAATTTCTCCCAAAAGATTCCTTCTTACTAAGCCCCCCCCCCCAGGAATTTTGCCTCAGGACAGTCTTTGCTTCTGCTTCCTTTAAAGCCAAACACAAGCAGCTTTCCAGAGGACTGCTGCTGTGAACAGCTTCAAGGTTCCAATTACATAATATAGTGAACTCTCTATTCAGCAGTAAATTAAGGCAAAACAAAATCACAGAAATCAAAGTACAGCATTCACAATGTTATGACATAATAACTTATCACTAAAATGGCCATGTAAATTTCACCAAAGTAGCCACATAGTTTTAAGCAAAGTACAATCATTTAGTAACTCAATCATTTAGTAAGTCCTCAATTCAATCATTCTTAAAGAGGCTTGTCTCCTTAATGGTCACAAAGTACAAAGGTCAAAGTCCTCCACCCCTAGGTCACAGTAAATCATAATCTTCTCAGTCAGCATCAGGTACCCAAGAAGAGATCTTTTCATCTTGACTCAAGGCTGGCTCTCAGCTTCCATGGTCCCAGCTACTGCCCGAATACCTGGGTTCAAAGGCAGGCAGCTCCCAGCTCCTTGTCTAGTTCATCCAGTTCCTTGTCCAGTTCCCATTCCATATTGAAGCTCACAGTGTCCAGTCCACGTCAAGTCCTTCACAATTCCTGTTCCTGGAAAGACAAAGCTTAGCAGAGCCAAAACAACATTCATGAACATTGCCAGCACTGTCATCAATTCACTATCTGCCTGTGAAACCAACAGGACCCACAAACAAGGTCCAAGAGGTCAACACAAATCATCAACATAGAAATAAACACAGACCCACAAACAAGGTCCAACAGGTCAATACAAATCATCAGTAAAGTCCCAGGACCTCCAAAACCCTCCCCCAAGACTTTTTAAACAGACAACCACAAAAATCCTCTCTCAGGGCTTCCAGTAAGATCCCAGGGCTTCTGCAGAAAGTATCACAAACAAACATCAACACAGACAGAACAGACAAACATAGAGTGCCAGGATACTACAAGTTTTCTCCTCCACCACAAGAGCTCCCTTCTCAGTTGGGCTCTCTCCAGCCTGGGCCTCTCCTTATACATGGTCATTAGCTCCTTCCTTCCTGTTGCAGGAGTTGTTCACAAGTTCTGGGATTTACATTTCTGGATCTTAATACTTGATAGAATCATGAACTGAAACAAGGTGATACCTGCTTCTTTGCTTGCCATCACACTCCCTCGTATACCCTGTGCACAGATTGTCTTCCCTAGTAACGTCATCAAGGGCAGATCTGTTTCATTCTCCTCTTTGTGTCCCTAGCACCTGGTCAGTCAACCATCACTAATGCTTACTATGTGCTAGGCACTGTGCTAAGTGCTGAGGTTACTAATTCAAGCAAGCAAACAGTCCCTGCCCTCAAGGAACTTACGTTTAAAGGGGGAAGACAACAGGCAGGTGTCTGGTGAGTCAAAAGCAGAACCAGAAGAGGAAATGAAGACTGCCTGGCTTAGGCCCTTCTTACAAATTGAAGATTCAAGGAAGAACTCAGCAACAGAAAAAGGGGGCCAGGGGACAGCAAGGTGGCCCAGTGAATAGAGCATCAGCCTTAGAGTCAGAAGGACCTGACTTCAAATTCAGCCTCAGAGACTTGACACTTACTAGCTGTGTGAACTTGGGCAAGTCACTTAACCCCAATTACCTTGCCTTTCCCCTCCAAAAAAAAGGAACAGGAAAGGGGAGGCCAAAGTGTAAATAGGCAAATGGTCATGAAACCCAGTGAGTAAGAAGTATAATGAAGAGAGGACAACTTATAAAAGCTCCTAGTTGTTGGATGCAGTTCTTAATGTCCTGGCACATTTTAGGTACTTAATTAATGTTTGTTGACTAATTGATTGAGTTGCTATACATGAAGTAACATTTCTTCACATCTGAACTTGAGATGGCCTACCACGGGGGATGTTTTAACAAAAAAAAAATGCCTCATTGGAGGACAATGGTACATCTAAATGGTGGCCCAGGTTTATCATGGGAAGAGGATCAGTGACTCATATTACCTTAACCCTTTGCCTAACAGGCAGCACTCACTTAAGTTCAATCCAATGTTTCTTTTCAAGTCTCCATGGTTGTGAGACACACAGAGCAGATTCAATAAAGTATCATGAACAAAAACACAGATAGGTTAAGCTACCTCCTTGTTTCAAAAGTAAACCCTGCTTCTTGCCAGAGAGTTCTAATCAGAAAGTCAAATTTGCTTGGAAGATCCCCCAGGATTGAATCCCATCTGTACTAAGGTCCCCAGGAATCCACCTATTTGAATTCTGACTCCTCTGGGCTTCCAGTAAGTTTCAGAAGGACCCAGGAGACAAGGTTTAGACAAGATGACTTCATCTCACAAAATCCTTAGCCCTTCCTCCAGCTCTCAGAAGTCTAAAGGGCGGATCTCTTTTTAATGGGCAGATCTGCTGGGTGGCATCTATTTAGAAGCCTAAAGTAACTCTTGACGTCGTGTTTGAGTCAGTGCTACCTAGTAATATGTAAGTGAACCTCAAAATAGTGATATTAATAATTAATACCAAGATGTGAAAGGCATAAAACTTGTTATTTTATAGCTAAAGGTCTCTTATAGCTATCTGGCTCTCTCAGCTGATAGGATTCCATAGAAAAGCTACAAGCACCCTTGTCCCCAGGTCACATTTAGTGGGAAGGGTGGGGGGCATCACTGCTGAATTCCATCCCTACTGGCTGCTGATTCAGCCATTGTTAGAAGGTGGAGGAAGACCTGGGGCATAAAAGCAAAATACCTTTGGTACTTTGAAAACTTTCAAAACCTACTGTTTCTATAGATTTTTTTTTTTACTAAACAGGGTTATGATTTTCCTCTATAACCAACTCTTTTTTATCTTTCCTTGCCTCTCAAATATTTCAGCAAATCATACATTCCTCATGAGGTCATCCTATTCATCCTCATCATGAGAAAGGGATTTTTTTTAAGAACCCAAAAAATATGCCTCAGGTTAAGCATTTTACATGTGCATATAACTGAAGCTTCTGTTGTTTGTTAGTGTGAGGAAGTAACAAAGGTTGAACCCCTCAGTTACCGAGTAAATAAGTCTTAGGGAGTTTTCCGAGGCAGGCAGAGATTAAGACACTTGGCCAGTCATACAGCCAGTACACATCATAGACAAGATTTTAGCCTTGTTCTCAGCTAGGTACTGCCATAGTGCACAGAGCACCAGGCCTGAATTTAGAAACTCATCTTCCTGTGTTCAAATCTGGCCTCAGGTGCTTACTAGTTGTGGGACTCTGAGCAAGTCATTTTATCCTGTTTACCTCAGTTTCCTCATTTGTAAAATAAGCTGGAGAAGGAAATGGCAAACCACTCCAGTATCTTTGCTAAGAACCCCCCCAAAAAAAAGAAAACCCCAAAATGGGGTCAAGAAGACTCAGACAGGACTGAAACAACTCAACAACAATTAGTAATCATTTGAATAATTGAACTGGATGATCACCTTGAATAATACATAATAATCAATGTCTCTACCTTATTTTTATATAAATATCTTACTGAGGAGGAATTAGTTTAGTTAGTATATTCAAAAACAAAGTTGGGGAGAGTGGTGGTAATTTTCTTGTTGGGTGGTACGATAGTGCACAGAGCCCAGGGTCAGGAAGACCTAAGTTCATATTTGGCTTCAGACATTTACTAGCTGTGTGATCAGGGAAATATAACTTAACCTCTGTCTTCTCCTGTTTCCTAGACAGGGATAAGAATAATGACAGTATCTATCTCCCAGTGTTGTAAGGATTCAATGAGATTGTGTAAAGCACTTAGTGCAGTATCTGTCACATACTAGATACTAGATAATGCTTATTTCTTTTTCCTTTTCCCTAGTTCAAATATCAGTCAAATGCCAGAGACCTTTATAAATGTGAGGTAATATGGAAGCCTTAAAAGATGCTCAGCATTTTGAAGCCTTCATATTCTGTGCCAGCATTTCTTACCTGGAAATGTTTATGTATTTTCATTCATTCTTACCTTTTTTCACTATCCATTGATCTTATTGTTAAGTCATTCCCTGAGTAAGTTCTTTCATATTTTAATATATATTTTCCTGTTCCGGTCCATAAGATATTTATGACCTATGTCACCTCTCTCCGCTGTGTGCATTTTAGAGACTTTGTAAACAAAATTAAAATAGCAATAGCTAACATTTATATCACACTTATTATATGCCATTCTATAAGGGGAGAAAAATGTGTAGACATATAAATATATTAAAACAATAAAAAAATAGGAAGCACTTACATAGCTCTTTGAGGTTTGCAAAACATTTTTACTAAAATAGCTAGTATTCATGTCAAAGCATACAAAGTACTTTAGATAAGTTAGCTCATTTGATCCATACAACAACTCTGAGAGGTAGGCACTATTATTATAGCCATTTTACAAATAAAGCAACTGAGGCTATGAAAGGTTAAATTATTTAACTGGGGTTAACACAATTAGTAGTAAGTGGTGGGATTCAAATTCAGCTCTTTCTAACTCCAAGTCCAGCATTCTATCCACTATAACATCTAGCTAAAATAAATAAATAAAAACAAGGCAATTTGATGGAAAGGAGTCACTATCAGCTAGGCGAGCAGAAAAGGCTTTGGATAGGAGATGACATTTGCACTGAGTTCATAAAGAAACTGTGGCTTTGAAGAGGCAGAGGGGAGGAGAGCAGGCATTCCACGGATGGGGCCAGCCTGTGAAAATAGAAATGGGAGATGGATCCTGCACAAGGAACAGCAACAAGTCCTTTTCTTTTTTTTTTGGTTGGACATGAGTACATGAAGGGAAGTAATGTATAGTAAGGCTGGAAATATAGTTTTGAGCCAAGCTGTGAAGGATTTTCAACTGCAAATAAAAGGATTTGTATTTGATCCAAAAAGTAATAGGGAACTGCTACTCCATTGTATTTATTGAGCCAGTGAGTGACATGGTCAACCCCATGCTTTAGGAATATCATTTTATCAGTTTTGTGGAAGAGGAAGAGAAAGAGAAAGAGGCAGGTAGAGCAATTAGAAAGTCCCTTCATGTTACCTATTTTTATAATTTAGGTCACCCTGCTTGGTCATTGTTTGAGCCCTGAAGGCTCAGAGTTAGTGTAAACAGAAATTGCTTCTGTTCTGACCAGAAACCATAAGGGTCTCCCCCGCCAGATCAATTTTTCTTGACTAGGTAAAAGAGTCCATTCTTAGCTAGCCTTAATCAATGAATGGGCATTGCATTGGTCAAACTGAGACCTGGGAAAGACCTCAGCTTAAATAGGTCAGGTCTCCCACTATATCTGGGGCTATCTTCAGTCATCCTAATCAATATCTTGCCACTGGATGGAGAAAGTGAGGCTGGTGACTTTGCATAGCCTTCTCTCATTTAAATTCAATTCACTTGAAAGTCATAGCACCACCTTCCTGATATCATGGTCTTCTTCAAGAATAAAGGACAAACTACAGCAGCATCAAGTGCTCTCAGACCTAGGAGACCACAGATTTATTGTAGCAACAGCTAATCATTTGTAGCAAATTGCTCAGAGTGCTGACTCAATGATCTTCCATGTTGGTTTAGTGAACCCTATTCCTTGGCCTTGTTCAGCTACTTGCTTTGTTTGACCAAAGCAGGGAGAAAAGCAGGATTTCTGAATTTCTGATCCAGTCATACCAGAAAGAGAGCACCTCCAACCCTCTACTATTTGCAGATATCTCTGGTGTATTGTTCAGACCTTGGCTTAAAAAGACAGAAAAGGAGACAGATGCCAACACCTCCCATTTGCTCTTTTGGAGATGCCTGTATTTTGTTTCCAAATAGCATCCAAAAGCTCCCAGCAGTTCTCTGGCTGATGAAGCATCTCAGCTTAGAAAGGAACCTTGATAAAATGAGGTGGTTGCCAAGGGCACAAGGAACATTGCCCATAAGGCATGATATGCATAGAGGTAGCCCCAAGATGTACAATGCCTTGGCAAGAGTTTACTTCAGTCACCACCTCTGGCAGGAACACAGTTTGGATAGAAAATGGACTAAAAGATAAGTCAGCCTGGCTCAGTTTCAGTCATATCTACACAATGCAGACCAATAATGAGGGGTCTGAGAAAAACAGGGCCATAAGCTCTAACTACCCAGACCTGCTTGAGCATAAGGATGCCGGTCTGTGAGGGAGAAGAGAGGCTTATTGTCACTGGGTCCCAAAGGAAAATGCAATGTGTAGAATGACAAATAAAAAAGGTGTATAGTAAAAACAGTAGTGGATCAGGGTGTCAGAAGACCTGGTTTTTTTCCTTGCAATTTTGACTCTGTGATGGCTAAGTCATTTAATCACTCTATCCTCAGTTTCTTGATCTGTAAAACGAGGGAGCTAAATTGGACTCAGTGACCTCTAATGTTACTTCCAGATCTGTTTCTATGATCTTATGATAAGGCCAAAGGTAGCATATATACACCAAAGAAAGTCTATACTCAAAAGCCCCAGGGTGTATCATGTGAGAATGATAAAAACGCAGGTGAATGACCCAGCTTAGAGAATGGATCACACAGGACCACAAACAGCTGACCAGGAGGTTGAACTCTTGTTGAGGTGAGCCAGTAATCCAGGGATTTGGAAAGAAATGGAAATAACAAACAAAAGATTATCCAGTTTGCTATTCAGCAGATAGGTATTCATCACAAGAAGTAATGATGTATTGGAACCCCATAGAATCTATAAAGAATACATCACTTTTAGTTACACTCAATTTTCACATTAGATAGCATCCTTTGTGGTATGTAAAATAATACATAGATGTATAACCAAATATTAGCCTGTATGTCCAAATACATGACTTTTAATCTTGAAAGACAGATCTTTTATTTTTTTGAAGGCAATTGGGGTTGAGTGACTTGCCCAAGGTCACACAGCTAGTTTGTGTGTTGAGTGTCTGAGGCCAGATTTGAACTCAGGTCCTCCTGACTCCAGGGCTGGTACTCTATTCACTGTGCCACCTAGCCATCCCATGAGAGACAAATCTTAATAGTTTGCATGATAACAGATAGAATTTGAAGGGAACTTGGGAGACAGCTAGTTCAACCCCCCTCATGTTACTGGTGAGGAAGCTAAGGCCCAAGAAGATTTAAGGGACTTTTCCAAGGTCACATAACTAGTAAGCATCAGAAGTGATATTTAAACTTGGTGCTTTGACTCCAGAGTCGTTGTTCTGTTTCTTACTGTGCCATGCTTCCATTTCACACTTCCCCCACACTCATCCATTCAAAACCATTTCTTTTCTTGATGAAATCAAGTAAAAGTGATCACAGACATTCTTGAAACGGAATGTCACAAATGCTCATTGTAAGGCTGTACAATATTCTTACCATTTTGTCTGCTTTAGGGAATGAAGGGTTCTATGGGGGTAATTATATAAATGAGCTTCAGGTTTTGAGGAACAGTTATATAAGTATGATTATTATTGTTGTTGTATGAGGGAAGGGTCTTGGTTGGCTTCAGTCATGAGCTTTCTGAATATCATCCTGCTCTCTTGCTCTCTCCCTATTCCCCCATCAATAGTTAGGGTCAAGAGATTTGGGGATCTCCAAAGCCTAGTCACCAGAGCCAGGGGACAGCTCTGAATGTTAGTTGGTATTGAAAGAGGGCCAACTGTTTGTAAAGTCTTTTGTTATGTAAAAAATATTGAGGGACTTAATCTTTTTCATTCTGTCATTCCCATTACCCCTGTCATGTCATCCTCATCACCCCCTCCCATTCATCTTTCACATAATGAATATTAATGAAGTGTCCCACTCCTATATGATTAATCTGCTCAAGTAAGAAATAGAAGGCCACCCATGCCCACTCTCATCATGCATTAAATGTCCTGCTTTGTATTAAGCATCTTGACTTAATATCATTAAGATGGGGGAGATAATATTGGCATTATCTAACTCATAGGGTGTTGGAAGAAAAGCTCTTTCTAAACCTCAAAGTCCTAACCACATAAATGCAGGGTAATAAACCAAGCCAGTTTCAGAGCCAGGAATACCTGGGCTCAAGTACCAAACCTGATATATATCAACTTGTGTGTGATTCTTGGCAATTCACTTAACCCTTCTGGGTTGAATCTAGGCAATTCTCTGAGATTAGAAATTGCAGATCAAATGCTAATGTCCATTGGTATAGGAATTTCCTTATCGAGATTTTAGGTCT
>NW_027187267.1:3179168-3194401 GCF_028583685.1 Petaurus breviceps papuanus
GATAAGACTAAGTGACTTACCCAGAGTCACACAGCTAGTAAGTGTCTAAGACTGTATTTGGATTCAGGAAGGTGAGTCTTCTGTCCTGTAGAGCACTGGAACTAGAATAAGAAAGACATCTCCGAGTTCAAATCCAGTCTCAGACACTTACTAGTCATTTAACCTTGTTTGCCTCAGTTCTTCACCTGTAAAATGATCTGGAGAAGGAAGTGCCAAACCACTCCAGTATCTTTGCCAAGAAAACCCCCAAAAAGGGGTCACAAAGAGTCAAACACAACTAAAACAAGGTTGGGGAGATGCTGAGTTAGTGGAGAAAAATTAGAAGGGGGAGAGAAAGAGGGGGTAAGCCTATTTATTATTATTCCTTGTTAGGTGGTAGACTCCCCACAGGAATCCCATTCTCTTTGTGGGCCTTGCACATAGTTGGCATTTAAGCAGTGTTTGAATTCCTAAAGCTACTTTATTTTCTTCAAATTCTACTCATCTTACACAACTCACTTCAAATGCCATTTGCCATAGAAAGCCTTATAATTCCTACTAGCCAGAAGCAATCTCTCCCCCCTGTACCTTCTTAAAGCAGAGGTTTGTACCATTCATTTGGCAATTAATCACATAACGTCTTGTGACATCTCTGTGTTCTTTCATACTGCCTAAAAATCTTGTACTTAGCTTGCAGCATCTTATTTCCAACCAGACTGTAGCATCCTTCAGGGCAGAAGTTGTCTTAAACTCTTTTGTAGCCCCTAAAGCACCTGACATTGTAGGCACTCAAATATACTTTACCTCCCTTATGACCCATCAAATTGTCCAAAATGAACATTTATAGTCATAATGTAAAATTTAGAGATCAGTTAGTGAAGCCTCATCACTATACTGATGGGGAAATTGAAGCCCAGGGAAAGAAAAGCATATTCATTGTCATGGTTCAGCTGCCATCTCTGTGTGTGATTCCCACAATCTCTGTCTCTAGGCCTGACCTCTCCTCTGAATTCCAGATCTGAATCTCTAACTTTATCATTTCTGCATTTTTTGCCATTCTTTTCCCTTCTGTCCCCATTGACAGATGAAATTCCCTTTCTTCTTTCTTCCTTTGCTTCCTACAAACCTCATTCCAAATCCTTTTACTACCTCCCCTCATCTCTGAGTAATCTTTGAGAGCACTAGTTCTGCAGAGTTCTTTCCTCTCTCACTATAACCTGAGGCCCACAGGCTTCTCTTCCGCTTTCCTCTGGCCTACTCTTACATACAAGCATGTGAACCCTTTCTTCCCACAAGTCATCCTTTCTTGACGTAGGGTGTCATCTTGTCCTTGTTTCAGCTTCTGAAATGTTCCTCCCAAGTGCATTACATATGAGGATGTACTGAAACCTGCTCAACAGAGCCAAATGTTAAATTTTCAGTGTGAACATTTACATCTCCAAAATCAACAAACATTGTTTTATTGATCGTCTGAACTTAAGAAAGTGATGAAAAAAGTGTTAACAATGCAGATTAAACTTGAGGGTATGTCTTGCATGTGTTTATATATATAAATTTTTTCAGAGAATTTCTTGTTAAGCATTTACCAGCATAGGACTGATTACATATTTAAACACTAAAATGGTAGGCAGGCAGGCAAGAAGCATTTAATACATGATAACTACATGCCAGGCACTGTGCTAAGTACTGAGGATACAAATACAAGCAAAAGGAAAGACAGTCCCTGTCGTCAAGGAGCTTACATTCTAATGGAAGAAGACAACACACAAACAGGAAATGAAAAAGCAGGAGGGGTAGCTAGTGAAGTGCAGAGAGTCATGAGTAGACCCAGGAAAGGAATGACGTGTGGCTAACCTGGGCTTCTACACAAATGGAGGCTGCAAAGGAACTCACCAGTGGGAGAAGGGGGTCACAGAAGTGGAAGAATGTTCCAGGATTCAAAGTCCCAGGTGCTAAAGGAAGTTCCAGGGCAGGAAGACAGTTGAGGCATGAAGGTAAAATTTAGAGAGTCACAAACAGGCCCAGGAACTTATATTCTAATGGGGGAAGATAATACACAGAAAGAAATGGGGTGTACAACATCTTTCTGGCTAATCTTTGTACTGGAGTAACCCTTGGTCAAGTCTGAAGTAAGAGTTTTCAAGCAGGCTACAAACTTACAGACTTTTAGAGGTTTTCTAGTACAAATTTTTTATGACTGAGGAAAGGGAGCCATTGGAGGTTAAATGTCTTTCTCAGTCAATTTCCTCTTCCTCTTCATTTCTGTTGTATAATTCTGCTCTTAGATCTGTACTACAAGTATATCTGTTGCTTCAGCTGAGTCCATTACTAAACTACTGTAGCCCTTTAATCATTATTCTAATTCCTTGTTGTATCTGTCATGTATAAACGGACACAAAATCTGTGATCCTGTCATGACTTAAGGTGATACCCAGTACTGTTCTTCCAACAGAATCATGTCCTTTTCTCCTATCACCTTACAAGAAATCTTATGCTTTGGCTACTTTATGGTCAAAGCTCTTTACAACCCCAGATCAGTAGGGCTATGAAGATGGGTCTCAAATTCCCTACATGTAGCATAGCACACTAGATGGGTTATTAGACCTGAAATCAGGAAGACCTGAGTTTAAACCTTGCTTGAGACATTTGTTTGTTATGTGACCCTAAGCAAATTAACTTATCTGTGCTTCATTTTCCTCCTCTCATTTATAAAATGAGGGTATTGCACTTAATAAAGTCTCTTCCAGTTTTCAATCTATGATCTACATTATACACTATATACTATACTATACTATGCTGTACTACATTACATTATATAGTATGTACTATACTAAAGATTACCAGAACAAAACCTCTTTCCAAGCATCTATTTGTTTCCCTTATACCACAAATCCCAGAAAGAGACTTCCTTTGAAAGAGGACTTATACCATGTCAGAGTTAAAAGGGCTTCCTACGACTCATCATATTTTATCTAAATGTAGCCATTTACACATGCACCTTCTTTTATTTCTGCCTTCTCAGTGCTTCAGCTTCCTCATCTGAAAAATGGGATAATAATGCCAGTAGCAGGTTGTTGTGAGGCTTAAATAAGATAATACATGGAGAGTATTTTGCAAACTTTCAAGGGCAATATAAATATCAGTTGTGATGATGGTAATGAGGGAAAAGAATCAAATCAAGTGATTTAATACTTATTCATGATTTCTCCCTGCTTTCCTACAGATTTTGCTATAAGAAGGGGGAAGAGTTTTAAGTGTAAGTTAACAATAATGTGAATCTATGGCAGCAGGATCTTCTCTACAAAGGTTAGTGGGGATTGACATCCTCCAGGAAGTCCTACTCTGCACAATTGTTCCATGATAAGCCCACCCTTATAAGGAAACCTGTCAATGTCTAGGATTTTTTAAAATGTGTTTGTTGCTTATGGAGCCATCTAGGAAGTATTTGAAATAAAGTCTGTTTGTCATATGAGTATAATCTGTGCATCAATCAGTGCTGTACCTAGCACTGTGCAGCTAGGCACTGAAGAGAATTCATGCACAAATCTGAGACATAGCCCTGATTTCAAGGCACTTAAGAGTGCTTGACAAAACAAGATGTAACCATGTAAGAGAGGAGACAACATAAAACAGTGTACAATTAATTAAAGTTGTGTGAGGGGTCCAGATAAGGGAAAAATCAGCATGTATTAGAGTGGTAGGGAAAGGCTTCATGAAAGAAACCAGACTTCAGCTGAGAAGGCAACACTCATTGTGTATGTGGAGGAGCGGCAAAGGCACTGAACTGAGAACTCAGAGACCTGAGTACAAATCATGCCTCAGATATTAGCTGTGTGCTGAGCTATTAAAACTCAAAACCACAGTAAAACTTTTGGGATATCGCCTGGTAGTTGCCAAGAAATTAATCATGTATATATTTCAGAAGGAGCTAATTGGTTCCTTAGATGAAATTCTGGACTTGGAATCAGAAATACCTGAGTTTGAATCCTGACACTTTCCTTAGTTTCTTAATTTGTTAAAATGAGTCAATTTAGATTCCATGGCCACTAAGGTGTTTACTAGCTTTAAACCTATGATCCCGTTATTTTTTTTCTTCTGTGTAACAAACCAATAACTGCTCTGAAGCTCACTTTACTTTTCTATAAAATGAAAGGCTTGGATTACATAATCTAAGGCCCCTTTCATGACTAACAGTTTATGCTGTGCTAAACACAGTATGTAGGGAAACTGTAATACATTCCATATAATAATGCTTTCAAGGACTTTATAGTTTATTGGTGATGACCACACTTTTTAAAATGGTGTATTCCAACATGCTATAATGTAGATATCTATTTAATGAATTGTATTTTCTATTGATCACCATGAAGAAATCAGACATTTGCTTTGCAGTTTAAAAAGTCAAACTATCCACAATATTGTGATTGTTATGAAATGAAACCAACAGGCATTAAATATAGCATAATCCAAGAAGTTCTAAGAAAATGGTGATCATATTGCCTTGCATTTGTGTAGATCATCTCAATCTCTGAGTGTTTGAGATTCAATTGCCTTCTTTCACCAGTCTCAAACTGCCATAATACTTATAACTTCACTCCTTTAGGTGTTTTTTTTTACATTGTTTTTAGCATCTGCTCAATTGCTTGAATTTATGGATCTCTTTGGGGATTTCTCTCCTGGGTATCTCTTGTGATATAGGCCCAAGAATATTTGCATAGGAGTAAACAATTGCAGAAACTGAGGACTGAAGTCCTTGTTGAGCACTGAAAACCTATCCAAGTATTTCCTGGATCAAAGATCAAATAATTTAATAGATGGCTCATATAGAAATGTATACTCCTACTCAATGTTTTCTTGATTTAAATGCTGTTTGGTGGACTCAAGGAAGACTATTAGAACAAATAGCACAATAGAAAAAGGTCAGTCATTATTGGAGATCAACTGGATATAAACTGTAGCTATCAGATAACCTGGATCCCTTCTATTAAGAAGACAGGACAAGACAATATGTTAGGTGAGACCCTAATTGCTTAAGGTAAAACTAGGTTGTGAGTGGTTCCTCTTATATAGTAACTAAATTTCTCTTAAGTGAGTAATGCCTTCAATAAATTGAGACATGCTGGATCTGACTCTATCCCCTCCAAACCATTCCAAATGGTAAGAGTGTAAAGCAGGGAGAAAAATATTACTAGACAGAGAGATCCTGTGATGAATTAAGAAAGGCATACTCTGGAAACCATACCAACAAACAGTGACACTACACCAATCATTAACCTCTAAAAAGAGATGTGCTATGGTCTCTAAAGGGGACAATTTCTAAATTAATGATTAAAAAAATAACAGTAAGGATTTTAGGTAAACAGATTTCTTTTCTTTGTTAGAGTTCTCCTAACCAAAAGAGGGCTTTAGGACACATTTTGATCAGCATACCCCTATCCTGTGCTTTGAAGTCTATTTAAAAAATGGAAACCACAGACACACACACTGACTCTCTTCATTGCTTTCAGACTCTAGGATTTCTCAATGCAGAGAAAGAACCACACACAGGTGACCATGTTCACCTTCCAAGGATTCTCCAGCTTCCATGAACACCAGATCACACTCTTTGCAGTGTTCCTGACTTTGTACATCATGACCCTGGCCAGCAATGTCATCATTGTGACCATTATCTGCATTGACTGCCATCTCCACACCCCCATGTACTTCTTCCTGAGCATCTTGTCCACTTCTGAGACCTTGTACACACTGGTCATCATCCCACGGATGCTTTCCAGCCTCATAGGATGGAACCAGTCAATCTCACTGGAAGGCTGTGCCACTCAAATGTTCTTCTTTGTCACTTTGGCCATCAACAATTGCTTCCTGCTCACAGCAATGGGGTATGACCGCTACGTGGCCATTTGCAACCCCCTGAGATACATGATTGTCATGAATAAAAAGGTATGTACCTACTTAGTAAGTGGGGCATGTGCCATTGGTTTGACTATTGCATCTATACAGGTGACATCTATATTCAACATGCCTTTCTGTGAAGCCGAGGTGGCCCATTTCTACTGTGACATCCGCCCCATGATGAAACTGGCCTGCATAGATACCACAATCAATGAAATCATCACATTTATCATCAGCTTAGGAGTGATCTTGGTGCCCATGGGCTTAGTCTTTTTCTCTTATATTCTCATTATCTCTGCCATCCTCAAAATTGCCTCAGCTGAAGGGCGGAAAAAGGCCTTTGCCACTTGTGCCTCCCACCTCACAGTGGTCATTGTCCACTATGGCTGTGCCTCCATTGCCTACCTCAAACCCAAGTCAGAGAATTCAATAGAACAAGACAGATTACTCTCCATTACTTATACCCTCATCACACCATTGCTGAATCCTGTTGTGTATAGCCTGAGAAATAAGGAAGTCAAGGATGCCCTAAGGCGAGCCATGGGCAAAAAGCTGCCCTAAGTAACTGTGTGTTTCTCAAATAGTCTTCGGGCCCATAAAGTTTATGTCCTGACAAAAAATATTACAAACAGTCCAAGTATGTTAAGTATCATTTTTATTCCCAAATTTGTATAGAGTTTCTTAATTGATTGGAAGAATTATCAACTAGAGAGGAATCTGATTTAAGTCTCCACTTATTTATTTTTTAAGAAGTGTCATTGAAAGCCTTTATTATAGATATCACACATATAAAGCTATTTTGCAACAGATGGTCTAAGAAATTATTAGTATTAAAATGTTGACCTAGCTTGAACACCCTACAATATAACAAATATTGCATTTATCAGGTTATTGATTTTTTTTGGTGAAATGCAAATTTACCTTAATAATCACTGGTGAATAACTAGTATCCTTATTTATTTTAAAATTTCCATGTTAGTCATGTTGTGAAAGAAAGCATAAACAAAAAAAAAAGAAAAAGATGAAAGTTAAAAAAAATCCAAGTGTGCTTTAATCTACATTCATATACCATCACTTCTTTATCTGGAGGTGGATAACATTTTTCATCATAAGTCCTTTAGAATTGTCTTGGATCTTAGTATTGCTGAGAATAGCTAAGTCATTCACAGTTGTTCATTGTGCAATATTGCTGTTACCAGTACAATGTTCTTCTGGTTCTGCTTACTTCACTTTGCATCAGTTCAAGTAAGTACAGGTTTTTCTGATAACATCCTGTTTATCATTTCTTAAAGCATAGTAGTATTCCATCACAACCATATGCCACAACTTGTTCAGCCATTCCCCAATTGATGGACATCCCCTCAATTTCCAGTTCATTGCCACCACAAAAAGAGTTTGTATATATAAGTCCTTTTCCTTTAAAAAAATCTTTTTGTTGTACAGACCTAGTAGTGGTATTACTGGATCAAAGGGTATGTATAGTTTTATAGCAATTTGGGCATAGTTACAAATTGCTCTCCAGAATGATTGGATCAGTTCATAACTCTATGAACAATCATTATTGTCCTAATCTTTCCATACCCCTACAATATTTGTAATTTTCCTTTTCTGTCATATTAGACTAATATGATCTGATATAATCTGATAATTGTGAGGTGGTACCTCAAAGTTGTTTTAATTTGCATTTCTCTAATCAATAATGATTTAGAGCATTTTTTCATATGCCTATAGATAGCTTTTATTTCTTCATCTGAAGACTGCCTGTTCACCTCTTTCAACCATCAATCAGAAAATGACTCACATTCCTATAAATTTGACTTAATTTTCTATATATTTGAGAGATTAAGTCTTTATCAGAGAGAGATACTGTAAAAAAATTCCAGTTTTCTCTTTTCCTTCTAATATTGGCTATATTGGTTGCTTCTGCAAAACATTCTTAATTTAATGTAATCAATTTTTTGTATCCTGTAATATCTCTTGTTTGTTCATAATTCTTCCCTTGTCCATGGATCTGACAGGTGAAATATTCCACACACTCCCCTAATTTTGTTTGTGGTATCACCATTTATGTTTAAATCATGTATCCATTTTTATCTTATATTGGTATATGGTGTGAAGTGTTGGCCTATATCTAGCTTCTGCCAAACTGTTTTTCAAGTTTTTCAACAGTCTGTATCAGAGAGTTAGTGCTTGTCCCAAAAGTTTGGGTTTTTGCATTTATCAAACACAAGATTACTATGACTGTTTCCTGTTGTGTTTTGTGTACCTAATCTATTCCATTGAATCAATACTCCATTTTTGTTATTATTTTTTTTATTTATTTATATGATTATGTGTTTGTTCTTAGTTTTCAACACAAAATTTTGAATTCCAAACTTTCTCCCCAACTTTCCCCTCCCCCGACCTCAACACAATGTGCATTCTGATTACACCTTCCCCCAATCCGCCTTCTTCTCCTATCCCCTTCCCTTCTATTTTCCTGTAGGGCAAGATATATTTCTATACCCTATTGTCTGAATATCTTACTTCCCAGATGCATGCAAAAACAATTTTTACATTCTTTTTTTAAAACTTTGAGTTCCACATTCTCTCCCTTCCTCCCTCCCCACCCACCCTTATCGAGAAGGCAAGCAATTTAATATAACTTATACATGTGTAGTCATGCAAAACACTTCCATAACAGTCAGGTTGTGAAACACTAACTATATTTCCCTCCATCCTATCCTGCCCCCTATTTATTCTATTATCTCCTTTGAGCATGTCCCTCTTCAAAAGTGCTTGCTTCTGATTACCCCCCTTCTCTCATTTTCCCTCCCTCCTATCATCCCCCCTCTTTATCCTCTTATCCCTACTTTCCTGTAGGGTAAGATAGATTTTCATACCCAATTGAGTGTGCATGTTATTCCCTCCTTAAGCGTAATCTGATGAGAGTAAGATTCACTCATTCCCTCTCATCTCCCCCCTCTTCCCCTCCATTGTAAAAGCTTTTTCTTGCCTGTTTTATGCAAGATAATTTAACCCATTCGACCTCTACCTCTCTCTTTCTCCCAGTACATTCCTCTCTCTCATCCCTGAATTTTATTTTTAGATATTCCTCCATATTTAGCACACACACACTATATGTGTGTGTATGTATATATATATATATATATATATATACATGCATACATACATACATATATATTGCCTCCAACTATCCTAAGACTGAAAGGTCTCATGAGTTACAAATATCACCTTTCCATGTAGCAATGTAAACAGTTCAACTTTAATAACTCCTTTGTGGATTCTCTTTCCTGTTTACCTTTTCATGCTTCTCTTGAGTCTTGTAATATGAAAGTAAAATTTTCTATTCAGCTCTGGTCTTTTCCTCAAGAATGCTTGACAGTTATCTATTTCATTGAAAATCCATTTTTTTCCCTGAAGAACTATACTCAGTTTTGCTGGGTAGGTAATTCTTGATTTTAATCCTAGCTTCTTTGACCTCCAGAATATCATATTCCAAACCCTTTGATTCCTTAATGTAGGAGCTGCTAAATCTTGTGTTATCCTGATTGTGTTTCCACAATACTTGAATTGTTTCTTTCTGGCTGCTCTCAATATTTTTTCCTTGACATGAGAGCCCCGGAATTTGACTATAATATTCCCAGGAGTTTTCCTTTTGGGTTCTCTTTCAGGAAGTGATCAGTATATTCTTTCAATTTCTATTTTCCCCTCCGGTTCTAGAGTATCAGGGCAGTTTTCCTTCATAATTTCTTGAAAGACAGTGTCTACTCATATGAACTGATGATGAGTGAGGGGAGCAGAACCAGGAGAACACTGTACACAGTAACAACCACAGTATGCAAGGACTTATTTTGATAGACTTAGCCCTTCTCAGCAATGCAAGAACCTAAAGCAATCCCAAAGGAAAGAAGATGCCAGCCACATTCAGAGAAATAACTATGGAGTTGGAATGCAGGGCAAAGCAGATTCTTTTCTTTTTTGTTTTGTTTTATTTTGTTTTTTTCTTGTTGCTTTTCCCATTCATTATATTTCTTCTATGCAACATGACTAATGTGAAAATGTGTTTAATATGTGTAGAGTCCATATCAGATTGCAAGATGTCTTGGAGAGGGAGAAGAGAGGGAGGTCTCAAATTTAAAACTTATGAAAGTGAAGGTTGAAAACTAAAAATAAATTAATTCATTTAAAACATATTTTTTTAAAAAAAGAATGAAGCTCAAACATTACTCACCACTCCCTCCCCCATTTTCTTTTGCACTATAAAAACTCTTTCTTGCAAAAAAAAAAAAAAAAGAAAGAAAAGAAAGAAAGATGATGTCTAGGCTCTTTTTTTATTGTGGCTTTTGGGTAGCCCAGTAATTTTTAAATTCTCTCTCCTCCATCTATTTTCCAGGTCAGTTGTTTTTCCAATGAGATATTTTGCATTGTCTTCTATTTTTTTCATTCTTTTGGTTTTGTTTTTTTTTATTTCTTGATTTCTCATAGATTCACTAGCTTCCATTTGCTCCTTTCTAATTTTAAGGAATTATTTTATTCAATGAGTTTTTGTATGTCCTTTTCCATTTGGCTGAATCTTCTTTTTAAGGCATTCTTCTCCTCATTATTGACTTTTTCGACCTCTTTTGCCATTTGGGTTAGTCTGTTTTTTAAGGTGTTATTTTCTTCAGTATTTTTTTTATCTCCTTTAGCAAGCTATTGACTCATTTTTCATGATTTTCTTGCATCACTCTCATTTATCTTCCCAATTTTTCCTCTGTTTCTCTTACTTGATTTTCAAAATCCTGTGGCCTGAAACCAATTCATATTTTTCTTGAAGGCTTTGGATGTAGGAACTTTAACTTTGTTGTTTTCTTTTGGTCATATATTTTGATCTTCTTTGTCACCAAAGTAAAATTCTATAGTATGAGTTTTTTCCCACTATTTGCTCAAATCCCAGCCACTTACTTGACTTTTTAATTCTTTGTTAAGATAGAACTCTGCTTCCAGTGTGGAGGGTGCACTGTCCCAAGCTTCAGAGGTTTTGTGCAGCTGTTTTCAGAGATAGCTTATGGGGACTCATAAATTTTCAGTTCTTTCAAGGTGGCATGATCAAAGAAGTGTTTCCTCCTCTTCTGACCTGCACTCTGATCTGTGAGTGACCACAATAACTTTTCTTCCTTGAAACTGTGGGGAGGATTCCCTTTCTACCACTGCCACAAGCTCTGCCACACCAGCGCTTCTCCTCACCCCAGGACAGCCAACCTGGACTGTGACCCAGATCCAAGCACAGGCAAAGTAATCCTGCCTCAGCACCAACAAAGAGATCCCTACAATCCCCCTCTGATCAGCCATTAGATATCCCCCCACCATCTATGGGTTGAGAGCTCCTGAAGAAGCTACTACCACAGCTGCTCCCTGGGCCTGGGGCCAGACCACATTCCTCTGTCACCCAGGTCTGACAGACCTTTCCTACTGACCTTCTGAGTTGTCTTTGGTGGTTATGGGTTGAGAAGTCTGAAAACCACCACAGTTACCAGTAATTCAGTCCCCTGAGGCCTGCTCTAGGTTTGTTGGGAACCTGTCTGTGTTGGTGCTTTTTGCATTAGACTGTACTCCTGGTGCAATAGACGTTTCCTGTCGACCTCCCAGGTTGCCTTGGGCTCGAAATTTGTTTAACTCTGTCATTTTGTGGATTCTGCTGCTGCATAATTTGTTTAGAGTCATTTTACAGGTATTTGGAGGGATTTAGGGTAGAACTCAAGCGAGTCCCTGCTTTTACCCCACCATCTTGGCTCTGCCCACCTGGGTCTCCACTTCTTAAAAAGGAATTGGGCACTCCTCTCTTACTGCTTCTGCACCTTCTTGTCCAGTTCCTAGAAATCCTAGATTCCCTTGTGTATTCTTTGGTTTAAGTTAGGGCACTTTTTTTTTCCTCAGTTCACCTAGAGACAAAGTTTGGACTTCTCCAAAAGAATTTATGAACATCATATGAGAAAGGTAATTTTTTTTTTAAATTATGAAGCATAGATTTGTGAGGTTTAAATATACATAATCCAACCAACAATTAAGTATAGCTCCCAAGGTCTCCAACTCCAGCCTCTAGGCTTGGCCTCATCATGTGAACTTCCACCCCTCTACCTTAGGAGAGGACCCCTAATTTTAATGTACATGTCAGAACTTAAAGTCTACCTCTCCCTCTCTCCTCTCCCCACCCCAGTCAAAAAGAATGGAGCAACTACCACTCCAGAAGCTTTGGGCATAGGCCCACTAAAGACCTAGTAAAGAAAATACTCAAGTAGGACTGCATTTGGTCCCGGGTAAGAAATGCATGCCCTTTGCCAATATGTCATCATTTCTTTATAGGTGTTATAATATGTCTTTGCCTTAGACATTTATACTTTAAGAACTTTCCTTTATCTCACCCATCCCCCATACCTCTCCCCTTAGCCAACTGGCCCTTTGTCCTTCATCTGTTGCCAAAGGCCCTAGAGACAGCAACAAAAGTAGCTGCAGAGACAACTTCTTCATAGTGCCCTAAGTTTGGACCTCCAAACAAAACATTAGAAAGAGCACTCAGCCTTAGATAACAAATGCCCAAAGTAGCAAAAGTCCTACATCCATTAACCCTTACTTCTTTATTTGCACTGCCTTGGTAGTGAAGTGTCATCTCATAAAATAAGATATTTGTAAAGTGCTTTGCAAACTCTAACACTCTATTATCAGTACTATCTATTATTATTATCATTTATCCCACATAATAATAATATTTATGTAGCACTTTAAGATTTCTAAACACTTTGCATATGCTATCTTATTTCACCTTCAAACCAACCCTTTGTGGTGGGGAAAGAGGGATTCCACGTAACTGAATTGTCTAGGCAACAATTTTCAGGATAATGAATTGTGTTTCTTTGCACTGAAGAAATTTTATCACTTTAACTGTTCTTGCTTGAAATTTTTCTGTAATATGTAATTCCCTTTCTGGCCTTCTTATGCACAATATTATTAGTCCTTGTACTCATGGTAGTTTATATCCTGGAGAAAAGTTACCCTAATTCTAACTAATTTAAGTTTAATCTGAGTCTTCCATACAAAGATAATGTATAGTCACACAGATGGTCACATTCAGACCAAAGACTTCATTCACAACATTTTATACTAATGATCAGAAGTACCTTATTTATTCAAGAACAATATATTTGTACCACATGATGATTTCTAAAGTGTACACAAATTGACATGAAGGGGAGACCCAGCAATTAATCACACTAAATCACAGTAAACTCTATTTGACAGGCTGTACTGCTGTCAGAATGATGCTATGCACTCACCAGTCTATTCAAAAGCCTACCATTAAGCAAACTTCAAATTATTTTGCCTAGCAATCATTTCTCTACAACACAGTGCTACCCTGCCTTTCCGTTTTTATTCCATACCTTTCAATACTCCAGTGAGATTGGAAAACTTACTTTGCCCCACAATCCCCACCAATAAATCACCTTCACACCATTCCTCATGCTATTCCTTCTGCTTGGAATCACCTCCTCCCCCAACCTCAAGCTATTCATCTCCCTCTGTTGAATTCCTACCCATCCTCAAAAGACCAACTTAAATGCCACCTGTTCTATGAAGGCTTTCCTGATCCCCCAAGTGAGTCATAAATTCCACCCCTCCCCTTAGAACTCAAGAAGCACTATCCTGTTATCTTTATGTATTAATTATTGAAGTGTGGTTCATCCTCCTATTAGACTGTAAGCACAATGAGACAGAAACCAAATCTAATTTATCATGGTCCTCCCTCACTAAGAAAGATAATATACTGCATACAGTAAATGCTCAGTACTTGTCCAAAAGTCTCTTTCTTTCTATGAAGCCAATGCTTTTGTCATTATAGCATGTTGCCCCCAAGGAAAAAGTTCTTACCTTATTTTTTCCACAATTACTGACACATTTTTATAGACAAAGCACAAAGTGAGGGACAATTTCTTAAGGTTCTGAAAAGTTTCACTGGGGCTATTGTCATAGGTTCATTCGAGAAGTCATTTGGGGAGATTCAAGGGCATTTGATTGACAGCTTTTTGAAAAGATGATCCAGGAATGTATGTTTTGCTTCCTTTTTTCCCCATTGTAAATGTCCCTGAAGTAAGCATAGGCAACTGGTTGCTAGTCATTTTCCCACCACCAAAAGAGGATTTTTTTTCTATTTTTTGAGCTGCCATAACATCAGCACTAGCAGCTTCAAATGTAAGACATACTTGCCTTTGCAGTATAAGAACAAACCCTAAGGTGAGCTGAATTTTTCATACTTGAATTATTAAATCATAGAATCCTCCAGCTGGAAGGGACCTGGAAGATCATTCAGCATAACCTTCTTGATAAAGAACAAATCCTGACAAGTGGTCATCCAGTCTCTTCTTAAGCATTTACAGAGACAAGGAATTCCCTGTATTAAAAGGATTTATCAGATAGCTGTAACTGTCAGAAAGCTTTTCTCTCCAATAAGCTAAAACTGCCAGTCTATAACTTCATGTTGCTATCACCTCCCTTACTAAGTACCAGAGAAAGTTTATAATGTGGGTGTTTGTCCTCTGACACCAGTGTTATAGTGAAGTACTAATGTACATATTTTAAATAATTCAATACTTCAAGGATCCATTACTATGCCCATGTGGGTTCTTCTTCTCTGCACATTGCAACCCCTCTATGACTCAAGCTCATCGACTTAGAGCCGGAAGGAAATTAGAAAACATCTAGTCCAAACCCATCATTTTAAGATGGAGGAACTGAGGTCCAAAGAGGTTAAAATGATTTGTCTAATATCTCACAGGTAGTGACAGAAGCAAGAACTCAGGACCTCTAACTCCAAAGCCTTTTTCCACTGAACCACACTAACTTTGGAGATAATCTTCATTGTTAATGTCCTCTCTCCACTCCTCCCCCCCCCAAAAAAAAACCTTCATCATTGATATTGATTGGTTTTGCTAATTTTTTCTCATTTTTTTTTCTTCAAAAACATTTTCTTTGGTATTAAGGATAGCTTTTTGGGAGGGGGAAAAGGAAAGGAAACAAGGGAAAATCTAAGTGATTTAAAAAAAAGGAGATCGATAAAAGTCTATTTTTTTAAATCACCAACTGGTGTCAAAATTCAATATCAGTCTCTCTGAACTTAGCTAGGCTGGTCCTCAGATGTCAGAAATACAATCCATCACTTTCCATTGACATAGCTTTTGAAAATTCAGGGTTGCCTCTATGACATAATGAAATATGAAGAGACTTCCCAGAAGGCATATATTAAAATTTTACATATTGCTTTTGTATGTAGGGAGTATAATGTCATGATCTCAAAATAACAACAATAGGGTATCACAACTACAAAAGCA
>NW_027187267.1:3194411-3226403 GCF_028583685.1 Petaurus breviceps papuanus
TGAGTTTCAATCACTTAGTCCCATCCCATAAACATAATAGGAGTGGTAGAAAGAGATGAGGGGATGCCCTTCCCCCCACTGGGTCAACTATTTACTATTGTGTGCACATATATAAAATTAAAAGCATATCACCCCCATTCTGGGACCCTGAACAGTAAGGTATTTCAAGTGTTTACCATTATAGTTTTTTTAGCTACTTATTTCAGCTATCATTTTTATATAGCCTTAAATTTTGCAAAGTACTTCACACGTATCTCATTTGACCTTCACTATAACACTGGGAGATAGAAGCTATTATTATTCCATTTTATAGATAAGGACACTAAGACAGAGAAAGACATTAAGTGATTTATCTAGACAAGGATAGGGAAGGGAATAAGCATTTATATAGTGCCTTCTATGTCCAGGCACTATGCTAAGCACTTTTTAGAAATATTAATGCATTTGATTCTGACAACAGCCCTGTGAGGTAGGTAAGGTCGGTTATCTACATTATACAGTTGAGGAAAGTGAGGCAAACAGAATCAAGTGACTTGCCCAAGATTACACAGCTAGTACATGTCGGAGGCTGGATTGAAATTCAGATCTTTCTGACTCCAGGTTGTTACTCTCTCCACTGTGCCACTTACCTGCCTGTCATCCTACTCCAAGCAGAATTTGCTTGCCTTCCCTACTACTCCCACCCCATATTCACAACTTTGACTTGGAACTCTTTTTTTAAGTGTGCAGATATAAGTTATATTAACCCACTCCCATTTTGTGTAGCATTTATAGTGTAATCATTGTTTCTTACTTTCTTAAAATTATATTCATTGTTATATATACATATACATATGCCCATAACTTGATACAAATTGTTTGGAGTGGGGCCTCCCAATAGTCTTGCTTGTTGCTCCAGTGAGCCCTTCCCTGTTCCTGTTCAGCCACTGGTTTAGTGGAAAGTACATTGAATTTCAAATAAGAGGACATGAGTTTAAGCCTTAGGTTTGCCACTTATGAACTGTTACCTTATACATGTCACTGCATGTTTCTGAAACTTATTTTTGTCACCTGTACAATGGAGTTTCAACCAGATGACTTCTAAGCTCCCTTCAGATTCTAAATGTCTGACCTTATAATATTACAGAATTGTCTTACTTTGTGATGCTTGAGAAAGGTGACAAGAGTGGTAGCTACTCAGTGGCCTGGGCCCATTTATACATTACAATATCTCACAGCCATAATTCTCATCCCCTACTGTGGCTGTCACATCTAACACACCCATAGTCTCTGATCTCACCCTGACTTAAGGTTATTCTCAATATTATTCTGCTGACAGAATCATGCCCCTTTAACTAGATCTTGCCACAGGATAAGTACTGTACTTATCATGAGTCACTCTGTATCTTACATGGTGTTAGTTTCCCCAGGTTAATAGGATTGCAAAGATGTATCTTAGATTCATTCATAATAGCAATTTTCCAGCATGGTTTCTCATCCAGCAGCTGCTTATCTCCCCATGTGACAAAGCCCAAAGAGAAGCTTCCTTTGAAAAAGCTCTTATGCAATATCAGAGCTGGAAGGGACAAAAGAGTAATAATATCCCTTTACTAAGGTTCCTTATGGACAACATTTGCCTTAACCTACCTAGCTATAGATGAAACCTTACTCCTTCCAGTCTCTCTGAACCTCAGTTTCCTGATGTGTAAAAAAATGAAAATACTTATATAATGCTAACTTCACAGAACTAGAGTAAGACTCAAATTTGAGATCACACATATAAAAATTTCATAATCTTTAAAGTGCTAACTAAATGTCAACAACTATCAATAGCAGCATCATTGTCATTATTATCATTCTCTCCCAAAGATCACTTTGGGTCACTGTCCTCTTTGGAATCATCATTCATGCTAAATAATTATTCGTCATTTTTCACCATTCCCCAAAAAATCGTACTGCAAGAAAAAAGTGGGGATGGTATGGTGTGATCTAGCAAAATTTGAGTCTTGGGATGGCTAGATAGTGCAGTGAATAGAGCACTGGCCCTGGAATCAGGAGGACCTGAGTTCAAATCCGGCCTCAGACACTTAACACAAAAACTGGCCGTGTGACCTTGGGCAAGTCACTTAACCCCAATTGCCCTCCAAAAAGCAAAAAAAAATTTTTTTTAATTGAGTCTTACATGAGCAGGAAGTCCTCTTCACAAGTTGGGTGGTGATAGCCCCCAGCTACAGTGGATAAGCTCTTGAGAATTTCACAGGACCCCGATAACCATTTAAATGAAACAAGATTATACTGAAAATGCTCTGGGTCAAAATGTTCCAGCTTTTACCTCCCAAATGACTGGCCCAGGTTTGTGTTCCAAAAATCACAGATCTTATATATAAACATATATAGACTTAAGCTTTATAATCATCTAAGGCAGAGACATCAAGCATAATGCATTGTGCCCTATGATACTTCAGAATACTTCTGAACCAGATTAAAATGTAATTGGATATAATTTAACAATAAAAATAAAAATAACAATAGATGTAGATAGTCTTAACATGTGGTTTTCTCAGGCAATATGAACTCACGGAGATCCTTGTGTAGGGTTTAGTGGCCCCCATTTCAATTTCTATCTGATACCATTGATCTAAGGGACCTACCATTTCCACATTATTTTCATTACATTTCTTTCAACAGAAACAAAAGAAGTATGGGCCTTCCAAATTACAACAGTACAGAAAAAAAATCCAATTGTTTGTAGTAATCCAGGGATTGTTTTGCTTTTATCTTTTTATCTCCAGAGCTTATCGCATTACCCACACTTAAAGACAGAGCTTGGGTATTGTGCTCCCCTCAGTCACCAGGGGCTTTGAACTGTGGAAACAGGAGAGGAAATGATGTGATACAATAATATCAGAGAGAAATACTTAAGGTGGGAAGAGACAATGGCCGCAGCAGAGTTCTCCTTGCTCTGGTCAGCTTCTGAGTCCACTCCCTCTCCATGATGGACTGGTTATGGCCAGAAGAAGCTTGAGGTCTCTAACAATGATGACATTGGTCATGGTCAAATTCTACATCCCAAAATGATTGACATACAGTGTCTACTCAGATCCCAAATCCATTCCCCTTGCCATGCATCCCAGATTTCTTCCTGAGTCTGACTCTTTGTCTAGAGTTGAGCATAAAGTGTATTCTCTAGGGGAGTAACAATTGGGAAATCACCAACTGAAACTTTACATCTCCTAAATTCCTCTTCCATGGAGATCTGAGTTCATTGTGACAATATAACATGGCTAGCTCTCACTGGAAATATAGCACATTTTAAAAAGTAGTGTGGCTTTTATAGTGAGTGGGAAGGGACTCAGAGTTAGGTTATAACTGGGTAGATCAATGAATTCTCAGATTCTTTGGCAATGAGCTCACCTCACCACAGAGCGAGGCAGACTTGAGACATAGAAGGTCATTGATTCTCTAGCAACCACACAGAGCAAGGCACTTACTCAGCATCTCCACTCTAGCTGGGCCTGCACAAACTATCAAGGTGTGCATGAGACGCCCCAGTGAGTCAGCTTTTTGCTCAAATATCCTGTCCATCAGCGCATTTTGCCCAATCTGCTTTTTCATCATTTTAAGTCTGATCAGATGCTCTCATAACAGCATCTGCCTGATACCTGTAAGTTCATTTGTTTACTTGAGACAATCAAACATTGTCTATACCTGCTGGTTCCACTGTTCCTCTGACTACAAATTTCCAAAGCAGTCTCTCAAAGGGTAGCATGAACTTGGAGGCATCTTCCCCTTCATACTAATGTGTGTTGAAAAATTTAATATAAGATTGCCATAGATTCTCTGTACTGCCAAATTGCATCCCTTAGCCATTGCAAGTATGCCAATACTGTGTCACAAGGCTTTTAGGGCTTCAGACTACCCACTGGATTGAAAGTTAATCCCTTGAGAATGCTGGGTAGCCTCCTCCTTTTCACTCTCACAATCACCTGCTCCTGCTGTAGTGTTTTTATGGCTTATCCTACCCAGAACTGAAACAATTCCTTGCCAACAAAATATGGCAACTTTCCTGAAAAGAAATGTAACTTACAATAATGAAAGCCTTGCACTGGCTTGTATCCAATTTGATCTGCACCTCCAGATGTCTGTTTTTTCTCATGTATACATTGGTCAGCATATCCAGACAATCCATCCTATTGCAGGAAAATTCTTTTTTCTAAGATTTAATTTTCCCCAGTTACATGTAAAAACAATTTTTAAAATTTGTTTTTAAAGCTTTGAGTTCCAAATCCTCTCCCTTTCTCCCTCCCCACACCACCTCACTGAGAAGACAAGCAATTCAATATAGGTTATACATGTGTAGTTGTGCAAAACATTCCCATAATAGTTGTGTTGTGAAAGGAAACATAGACCAAAAAAATTCAAGAAAAACAAAGAAAATAAAAAATGTATGCTTCAATTTGTATTCAGACACTATCAGTTCTTTCTCTGGGGATGGATAGAATTTTTCTTTGTAAGTCCTTCAGAGTTGTCTTGAATCATTGTATTTGCAGGAAGTTCTTTAGTTTTATTTCTATTTCTTCTTCCTCAATTAGATGTTTAGTGCCTATGTTTCAAGTGTTTTTCTTGACTCAACCAATTGGGTTTTGTTTTTTTTTTTCTCAGCAAAAATCAACTTGTTAAATAGCAAGTCTAATGAAAACCACTTCAAGCTCTATCATGTGTATGAAATGTAGAAGCAAAGTAAAGCACCATGCCTGATCACAAGATCCAAAGGCAGGAAATCAAGGGAAGTTAGATGGACAGCAGGGAGTGCTAAGTTCCTAGTCAGGAAAGCCTCAGGCACTTACTGTGTGACCCTGAGCAAGTCACTTAACCTCTATGTGCCTCCATTTCTTCATCTGTAGAAGGGGGAAAATAATAGTACCTACTTCACAGGGTTCTTGTAAGGATCAAATAATATAAGACACGTGAAGCATCTTGCAAACCTTAAAGTACTATATAAATTCTGGCTATTATTATAAATTTCCTGAGAAATGAAACAATGGGAAAATTTTTTTCCTGGAAGAACAAAATCACTTAACACCACACCAGAGGTCATAGAAGCTTGACACAAGTATCTCGACAGCAGAGCACAACCAAAAAGGTAGTGTTATCTTTTTTTACAGTTGTGGTCAAGAGGGACATAGACATTGGATGCATTCAAGAGGGGACTGAGGACTTAGTTTAATTAGTCAATCAGTAAGCATCTATGTGCTGGGTACCATGCTTGAGCACTGGGGATACAAAGAAAGATAAATGACACTCCCTAGTCACAAAAAAACTTACAATCCAGTGGAACAGACAACAGGCAAATAGCAAACTGTAAATAAGCTATAACAACTGGATATATTTGTATAGTTGTAGCCAGAGTGAGAATTCAACCTAGGACTCCACAGAAGGATGTAAATTACCTTGGGTCAACATAAACATCAAAAGAAGTTCCAATTATCCTGTGGGAAAATTTGCACATAACCCTGGACCATCCCTGACACCATGCCTTCTTTATTTTGTTTCTACATACTATCTGGCCTGACCTGGGATTGGCAAAGGGATCCACAATATTACTTTGTCCTGCTGCGCCCAGGGTGATTAGCCTCTTGTGAGGAAACTCCAATTAACCCTAATAAAACCTATTAATGACCAACTGAGCATGGGCCACCTCTTTCTTCAGTATCTCAGTATTGTCTCTTTTTTGGAAGCAAGCAGGGTTGAATGACTTGCCCAGTGTCACATGGCTAGTAAGTGTCTGAACTCAGGTCCTCCTGACTCTAGGGCCAGTGCTCTATCGACCGCACTGCCTAGCTGTCTCATATCTCAGTATTTTCTCAGAGGGCATTCCACCCTACAATTGGCATAATCAGGGCAGCACAGATCTGCTCCCCTACAAAACTGCAACAAGATAAATCAAAGATAATCAATAAAGGAAAGATGCTAGTGGTAAGCACAATAAAGACTTCTTGCAGAAGGTGGGCTCTTACCTGAGATTTTAAGGAAGCCAGGGAAGCCAGGGAAGCCAGGAGGTTTCCATGAAAGTATCAGATTGGTGGGGCAGCTAAGTGGTGCAGTGAATACAGCACTGGCCCTAGAGTCAGGAGGACCTGAGTTCAAATCTGGCCTCAGACACTTAACACAAAAGTCTAACCGTGTGACCTTGGGCAAGTCACTTAACCCTAATTGCCCTCCAAAAAGAAAAAAAAAGTATCATATTGGCAAAAAGAACCTGCTCTGACATTACAAATTGACAAGTGCCATTTTTTTGGAGCCTCATATATCACATAGCATCACAGCCATGAGTAAGCTCTGATGCAGAGAAGAGAAAAGCACCCACCAGCTGGTCATGTCCAAAGAACCTTTGGAGCTATCCAGTGGAATTCTGTCCTAGATTATCACTGATCCCACACATGGCTCTTGAAAGCTGTTAGAACCACTCAAGATATTTTATTCTATGACCAAGATAGCACTACACAATGACTTGGGAGACTTGAGTCAAGGGAGGACATTTGAGCTAAACAAATCCTCAAAGAGAAGTAGCAGTGGGGAAGTGTTTTGTGTGTGTGTGTGTGTGTGTGTGTGTGTGTGTGTGTGTGTGCGTGCGCGCGTGTGCATGTGTGTTCTTTTTCCACCTAGCTGAATTCTTCTGGACTTTGATCACGCCCTCTGGAGTCTTATTATCCTACAAGATCATGACAGCCTCTGTCCCTAGGATCCCTCCCTCAGTCTGGAGACGGTGAAGGGCGAACAATGAAGAGCTCCTTCCAGATCCTCCATTAAAGGAGGGCACTTAGAGCAGCTATCTCATCATTCTCCAGCTGGCTGTACTCCTCTAGATTTTCATCAAGGCCAACACCAACTACCTTTCCCCTTCTCAAACTTTCCAGCCTCCTTCTATGTGTTGTCTTCCCCCCTTTAGAATGAAAGCTCCTTGTGGGCAGGGACTGTTTTCTGCCTCCTTTTGTATCCCCAGTTATAATTAAATTTTATGTTTATTTTTAGTTTACATCATTCATTTCCACAAGATTTTGAGCTACAAATTTTCTCCCCATCTTTCCCCTACCCACCACCCCTAAACAGCGATCCCACTGTATACCCCCTCCCCCAATCTGCTCTCTCCTATATCTTCCCCCATCCCCCTCCAACTTTCCAGTAGGGCAAGATGGATCTCTATACCCCAGTGCCTGTATATCTTATTTCCCAGTTGCCTGTAAAAAGAAATAAGAATAATAAATTTTTTGAACATTTGAGTTTAAAATTTTGAATTTCAGATACTTTCCCTTCCTCATCACCCACCCTTACTGGGAAGATAGGTAATTCAATATAGGTTGTACATGTGTAGTTACACAAAACATTTCCATAGTGGACATATTGTGAAAGACCGACTTTATTTCCCTCAGTCATATCCCAATCCCCACTTGTTCTATTCTCTACTTTGACCCTGTCCCTTTTCAAAAGTGTGTGCTTCTAACTTTCCTCACCAGCAAACTTCCTTCCCCCATCATCCCCCCTCTCATGCCCTTTTCCCCTACTCTCCTGTAGGGTGAGATATTCTATTTAGTGTGTATGTCATTCCCTCCCTAAGCCAAATTCAACGAGAGTAAGGTTGACCCATTCCCTTTTGCCTTCCTGTTCTTCCCCTCCATTGTAATGGTTTTCCCTTGAATCTTCTATATGAGACAATTTATCCCATTCTGTCTCTCCCCATCTCCTCTCATTATATTCCTCTCTCACCTCTCAATTTCACCTTTTAAGTATCATCCCTTCCTGTTCAATTGGTCCTGTGCCCTCTGTCTATGTATACCTGTACACATATATACATACACTCACATATGTATTCATATGACCATATACCCTCCTACATAGACATATATGTATGTATATATATATATACATACATACACACACATTTCTATTCCCTTCAACTATTCTCATACTGAGAAAAGTTTCATAAGTTACAATTATCATTTTTCCATGTAGGAATGTAAAGAGATCAACTTTGATAAGTTCCTTATGATTTCTTTTCCCTGTTTACCTTCTCATGCTTCTCTTGCTTCTTGTATCTGAATGTCAGATTTTCTATTCAATTCTGTTTTTTTCATCAAGAATGCTTGAAAGTCCTTTATTTCGTTGAATGACCATATTTTCCCCTGAAACATGATACTCAGTTTTGCTGGGTAGGTGATTCTTGGTTTTAAACCCAGCTCCTTTGACCTCCAGAGTATCATATTCCAAGCCTTTCGATCCCTCAATGTAGAAGCTGCCAGATTGTGTTTCCACAATATTCAAATTGTTTCTTCTTGGATGCTTGTAATATTTTCTCCTTGATCTGGGAACTCTGGAACCTAGCTATGATATTTCTAAGAGGTTTTTTTTTGGGGGGGGGGAGGATCTTTTTCAAGAGGTGATCCATGATTCGTTCAACCTCTATTTTGCCCTCTGGTTCTAAAATATCAAGGCAATTTTCCCTGAGAATTTCTTGAAGGATGATTTCTAGGTTCTTTTTTTTTATCATGGCTTTCAGGCAGTCCAATAATTTTTTTAATGATCTATCCTGGAACTATTTTCCAGGTCAGTGGTTTTTCCAATGAAGTATTTCACATTGCTTTTTATTTTTTCATTTCTTTGGATCTGTTTAATAGTATCTTGATTTCTCATAAAGCCATTAGCTCCCATTTGCTCCAGTATAATTCTGAAGGAATTATTGTCTTCAGTGAGATTTTGAGATTCTTTTTCCACCTGGCAAATTCAGCTTTTTAAGGCATTCTTCTCTTCATTGGCTTTTTGAGCCTCTTTTGCCATTTGAGTTAGTCTATTTTTTAAGGTGTTATTTTCTTCAGTCAGGTTGTTGACTCTCCTTTCATGATTTTCTTGTATCATTCTCATTTCTCTTCCCAATTTTTCCTCTACTTCTCTTATTTGGTTTTCAAAATCCTTCTTAAGCTCCTCTATGGCCAGTAACCAATTCATATTTTTCTTGGGAGCTTTTGGTACAGGAGTTTTGACTTCATTGTCTTCCTCCTGTTCCATGCTTTGATCCTTTTTTTGTCCCCAAAATAGGAGTGTAAAGTTGGATTGCTGTGCTTGCTTTGCTTCCTTTGCTTGCTCATGTTGCCACTCAATTACTTAACTTTTGAGGTGTTTGCCAGAGTAGAATTCTGCTTCCAGAGAGGAGAGCTTTGTCCCAAATCACTGGGGTTTTCGCAACTGCCAGAGCTATTAGTTGGGTGCCCTCTCTGAAGCCTCCATATGCTCTGGCACCTGGTCAATCACCCCAGGACCTCCACCCTAGACAGCAATCCAGATCCAATCAGGTTAAAGCAAGAGCAATTACCCCTCAGACTGGTCACTTGGTCCTCCTACAATCTGCAGGCCAGGAGCCCTGAAGTAGCCACACAGCAGTGGCTGCCACACCTCAGCCGCTTCTCCCTCCTGGAGGCAGAGGCCAGACTGCACTCCCAGACACCCTGTTCCCAAAGTCCACACTGAACTCTCCCTTTGTCTTTGGCATTTATGGGTTGATAATTCTGGAAACCACCACAGCTGCTGGTGATCTACTCTCCAGAAGTTAGCTCCAGGGTTGGGGCCACCCTGAGGCTAAAACCGCAGGCTCACACAGGACTGGGCTCTGCTCCCAGCATGCTGTGATGGACCCTTCCTGTCTGCCTGCTGGACTGCCTTCAGTGGGAAGTTTGTTTCTCTCTGTCACTTTATGGATTCTGTAGCTCTAAAGTTTGTTTAGAGTCATTTTTTATAGGTATTTGAGGTGGTTGTGGGGGAAGTGCAGGGAGTTTTCCTGCTTCTACACCTCCATCTTGCATTTGCAGTTCTTACTATAGTGCCTGGCATATAACAGACTCTTAATAAATATTTATTGACTTTTTGACTCTGTGTGAGAGAGTGAGAGTGTGTGTGACAGTGTATGCAATCAGGACACATATGCAAGCACCAGTTAAATTTTCCATTATCATCCTCTATCCTTCTTAATCAGAAGAATCAGTTTTCAACCAAAAGCCCCTACTCACAGCAAAATAGAAGCAAAGACTGACCTTTCACCTCTCTTTTTACCTCTCAAACCAGAGAGTAGAAAGCAACCAAGCACCTCAGGGAGGCTTCCCCTCTCTCAAGCTCAAGATCATCTGGAGAACAATAAACTCAAATGTTAGATTTCTGTTTTCTAAATAGCTTCCCAGTACATGCTCTAGTCTTTCTCCAGCCAATCAACAAAGTAATGCCTCTTGTGGAATCAGCAGGCTCTCAGCAGAGTAGCAGAAGCCTTCCTGTTATCTTATTTTCCTGCTTTTTTCTTCACACTCAGTTTCTTCACAGCTAGTTTTTTAGTCCATTCTCAATGCCTCAAGGCAAAGATCACTGGTAGTTATGAGATAAAACTCAAGAAATACACCTTTTTGCTATTTTCTGAACCATATACTCCTTATTTAATCTCACATCATTTTTAAAATTCTAAAAACAATCAAGTACAAATCAACCTGATGGACCATAATGCTGAAGTCATCATTAATTTAGTCATTTCTCAGCCCTTAAACAGGCTCACTGGGTACCTACCCTTATAGGGCAATTATCTATCCAAACTCCCTGTCTGTATCTCTCTTGAACATTTTAGCTGAAAAAATTATGTCTCTTTATAAGTTAATTTTATTCTTCTTTTATTTCCACAAAAATGTTACAATAATACTTTTAAAAATAAAAGGTAAACACTTCAATAGGGGCAAATAAGCTATGGTTTTCAATGGGTACTTAACCCAAGAATGTCTCCAAAGTGGGTAGTTTTTCTGGGGGCTCTCCTGGGAAGGAGAACAAGGACCACATAAATAAAAGAGAATCCAAACATTATGCACACTAACTCTGACTAAAAAAAGTAATAGCTACTTAATCTAATAATATCTATATAAAAATGATTCAAAGGGAGTTTTCAAAAGAAGCAAATGAGAATAAGGTGGCATTATTATTATTATTTAGTTAAAATCAATACACCCATTCATTTGTGTTCAACTAGTTTGGGTCTATGGTTTTATGTATAATTCAATGTTTTGGTTTTCTTTGCTTGTTTTAATATGAATTTTGCTAATATATACGTTTTTAATTTTAAAAAATGAAAATGTAATTGAGAGTATGACTTACTTGTCTCATTACACAGAGTTTGTTTGTAAATATTAATAGTAGGTTATTAGCAGGAAATCCACTTAGATAGGGAATAACTATCTAAGGTTATAAGGCACTTCCCCATGGCCTCATAAGGGAGCAAGAGTTCCAACTGCCATTGCTGGGACAGGCAAATTAGCCTGGTTGAAGCAACAACACATCCTAGGGGAAATAGGAAGTTAACATGTACATGCTGAATCAAATCACTACCATCACCTCAATTTCTGTAATCCCATAACATCCCCAGTGAAAATAGGACAGGACACTGAGCCCAAGAGTCCCAAGAACGGCAACACCTCCCAGACCATCTGCTTTGCTTCCAATTCAGTACCCAACCAACATCCAAAAGAGCAACCCTGGGGGAGAAGGGACCCACCATTTCTGCCAATACCAACACCAACTGCTAACCAACTGCCCCCTATTGAGAGTTTTTTTTTCACATTACAAATCTATTTTATTTTCAATTCGTAGAACAAAACAAGCATTTTCATAACACAGTACAATAAAAAATATGATTACTCATGAAACTGCAAATCTACTATGTACTACTCATTCTCTCCAAATAGGCAACAAAGTCATCATGTAAATCTTTTTACTTGTTTTTCTCCCCCTCTCCACAGAGATGGCTATTATTAGACACAAAGATATAGATATATATGTTATGCATGTATATTGTCTTCTGCCCTTTAGAGCCCCCAGAAAAATTATTCTATAAATACTTCTATTTATCGCTTCTTTATTTGAAGCAAATTTCTCTGATGAAGATCTCCTTTCTAAAATATATTAATTCTTTCAAATTTATAAGAACAATAGATAAATAAATAGCAAAGGATATAAAAAGCAGTTTTTGAAAAATGAATAGCAATAGCAATAGCCATATGAAAAAAATTCTCCAAATCAGAAAAATACTAGAAACTAAATACTAAAAAGCAGCTATGAACTTCTACTTCACAACCATCAGATTGGCAAAGATGACAAAAAATTTTAAATGACAATTATTGGAGGGTATATGGGAATAAGACACAACAATGAATTGTTAGTGTGGATGTGAAATAGTCTAACCATTCTGGGAAGCAAATGGAAATATACCCCCAAAATTCATTGAACTGCATACCCTTTCACCCACTAATGAGGCCTATACACCAAAGGGATCAAAGGGAAAGGAAAAGGACTCATATATACAATGATATTTGCAGTAGCTCTTTTGTAGTAGAAAAATTGACACTATACAGATGGCAATACATTGCTGAATGATTAAACAAATTCTAGTATATGAATATAAAAGAATATTACTGTTCATAAAAAATAACAAAATGGACAGCTTTAGGGAAACCTGGAAAGACCTGTATGAACTGATGCAGAATTTAGTGAGCAGAACCAGAAAAACAATTTATAGTATGACAAAATTAGAAAGAATAACAATTTTGAAACACGAAAGAGATTCCATCAATTCAATAATAACTACAATTCCAGATGATCAAAGATAAAGTATGCTACCTGCCTTCTGACAGAGATGATGGACCCAAGAAGCAAACTATACATTTTTAGACTTGGCTTTGCTTGACTATACATATTTGCTGTTGTTGTTTTAAGGACTTCCTTTCGGGGGATGTGAAAGTAGGGAGAGAAAATAAATGCTTTTTAACTAAAAAGAATACAACTACAATGAAGGTAAGGCATAAAGGATTTTTTGGCAAATATCTTTCCTAAGAAGGCTAAAATAAAGTTTTTACCTGGGATCCTCTGTCCAACTCAGCAAAACACTCTACATCTTCATTCTTCACTGTTGCTGTTGCACAAAGTCCAATGCAAATAGGTAGAAAAGATATTGGCAACATGTGACTTAGGTTCTTTACTGGTAAAGTAGAAACTGAAAAAAAAGTACTTAAAGCTCTTCATAAACTGGCTCCAACCTATCTTAGCAGTTTTATTACCCACTACTTCACTCTAGGCCCTCTGTGGTTCACCCAAACTGGCCTTGTTACTGCTCCACGCACACCATT
This sequence comes from Petaurus breviceps papuanus, assembly GCF_028583685.1. Lineage (NCBI taxonomy): Eukaryota > Metazoa > Chordata > Mammalia > Diprotodontia > Petauridae > Petaurus > Petaurus breviceps. Next base: position 3,207,587 of record NW_027187267.1, read on the forward strand.
CCTCCTACCATCTCCATTCCTCTGAAAAGATTATTGCTTCTTATTTGGAAAGCACTCCCTCCTTTCTTCTGCCATTTAGAGTCAGTCCCTAGTTTTCTTCAAAGTTCAGTTCAAATACCTCTACATAAGACCTTTCCTGCTTCACACACATATACATATACACACAGTTCCTAGTGACCCTCCCCAAAAATTTGCTTCATATTAATTTTATATATACTTTTATGTATACATATTATCTTTTTTCTATAGATTATAAGCACCTTGAGGGGAGAGTCTGTTTCTTTGCTTAACATAATGCCTGGAATATGGTAATGACATAATGAGTTTGTTGGTGGAATGATTGATTGAAACACTGAATATCTTCAGAGCACACATAGTGTTTTTGTCATGACTGCTGATTGAAAGGGGGGGACTGATAAAAGCAGATTTGAGAAGTGAACCACTGACTAAGAAGATGGTGTCTGAGAATGATAAACATTTGTATTTCTGGTCAATAGCTTAAAATATAAGGATAATAGACTCATGGTCAGAAATTGAGTACAGCTAAGGAAAGGCAATTTTAAAAATCCTGGAGTCTTTTGAATCTGCTACAAAAAGAGAGAGGGAAAGAGAAAATTGTCCACATATATCTGTCAAGTCTGGTACAACAAAGAATAGCAAGCAGAATGTGGAAAGATTAATAACGGTAGGGAAGGCAAGTAATTCAAAAATGATAATATTCAAGAACCAAAAATGAGAACGCATTAGTTTACATGTCATTACACAACTATAGAAAGAATAAGTAATAAACAGGGTAAACTGAACAGAAATCCTAACACAAGGAGGCAAATTTTATCTTATGTAATGTTAAGACTTGGTAGAATGGTCCTCTTGACTAGGACCTGACTTTGGAAGGATATACATATTCAAAGAAAAAAAAGGAAAAAATTATCTTAAGTGCAGCAGAGTAATATTTTAAGAACACAAGGAATCCCAGTGGAGAGCATTGGGGTGAGAATCAATGGAGAAGTAAAAACAATACTACTATGAAAATATCTTCAAGAGTAATTGAAATATAAGAAGAATTAGATAAGGAGTTCAAGAAATCCCTGGGGTAGAGGCCTTAATGGGTGAATTTAACTATCTAGACATTTGCTGCAGGGCCCAAAAGAAGGCAGAAGATAAAAAATCTTGTCTTGATTATAATCACATTCTTCAAAAGACAAGTAAAGTATCAGGGCAAAACTAGGAATAAGGACTTAGAGTTAACAAAGAGAAAGATTTAGTCTTAAAATAATCATAGAGAAGGCATGGCAGGAATACAAGGCAAAGATCACTGGCTCTGCGTTTCCCACCACAGTTTTGCCACATACTTCCTTTTCCACACTATGACTCTGAGGCTAGCTGCCAGGAGTTTGATGGACATTGAAAAAAAATGTATTCACTACAACCTAAACATTAAGGGGGAACTGGGAAAAGTCCCACTAAGGGAGGAGTGAATGTGGTTGGAAAAAAAATGCTCTTGAGATTAAAATGCAGGTAGGGAAGGTGGTGCCGAGAAGGAGTAGAGGCAGGAATTCACCTGAACTCTCCCAAATTCCCCTCCAAACAACATTAAAATAAGACCTCAAATTGATTTCTGGAGCAGCAGAACCAAACAAAAAAATAACAAAGTGGAAAGAAATCTATTAGTCTTTGCAGACTATATGATGATATACATCCAACCTTCCCTACCTCCTAGAGAATCAAGTAAAAATCTAGTTAAAATAATTAACAATTTCAGCAAAGTTTCAAGATTTAAAATAAATTCACATAAATCATCAACATTTCTATATTTTACCAACAAAATGCCACAAGGAGATATAGAAAGAGAAATTCCATTTAAAATAACTGCAGGCAATATAAAATACTTGAGTGTCTACCTGCCAAGACAAACTCAGGACTTGTATAAAAACAATTACAAAACATATTGCACATAAATAAAGTCAGATTTTTAAAACTGGAGAAATATTTATTGCTTATGGGTAAATTAAGTCAATGTAATAAAAATGACAATTTTACTTAATTTATTTACTCCATGTCATACCAATTAAAATACCAAAAATTGTTCCATAAAGCTAGAAAAATAACAAATTTCTTCTGGAAGAACAAAAGGTGAAGAATATCAAAGGAATCAATATTTAAAAATATGAAGGAAGGTGGCTTAGCAATATCAAGTCTCAAAATGTATTACAAAAAAGTAATCATCAAAACAATCTGGTGCTGGCTAAGAAATAGAGTGGTGTATCAGTGTACTACATTAGGTTCTACACAATACATTGTAGCAAATGACCATAGTAATCTAGTCTTTGATAAACCTCAAGATCCCAGCTTTAGGGACAAGAACTCACTATTCGACAAAAATTACTGGGAAAACCAGAAAGCAGTCTGACAGAAATTAGGCAAAGACAAACATCTCACACCTTATACTGAGATTAAGTCAAATGGGTACATAATTTAGACATAAAGGGTATCATAGAAATTAGGAGGTATGGAAATTTTTACCTGGAAGATTTATAGATAAGAGAAATATTTTTGACCAAACAAGAGATGGATAGCATAATGAGATGCAAAATGGGTAATTTTGATTAAAATTTAATTTGATTTAAATTAAAAGATTAGAATTTTACAGCAAGTTTTTCTGATAAAGGCTTCATTTATCAAATATATAGGAAACTGAGTAAAATTTATTAAAAAATATATATGAGTTGTTCCCAAATTGATAGACAAAGGATACAAACAGTCAGTTTTCAGATGAAGAAAGCAAGGCTATAGATAGTCATGTAAAAATACCCTAAATCTATTCATTAGAGAAAAGCAAATTAAAACTCTGAGGTACCACCTTACATTAATGAGATTTGCTAATATGACAGAAAATGACAAATGTTGGAGGGAAAAAATGGTGTAACACACTGTTGGTAGATCTATTAACTGGTGAAACCTTTTGGAGAACAATTTGGAACTATGCCCAAAGGGCTAGAAAACTTTATATCTTTTGACCACTACAATATTTGTATCCCAAAGAGATCAAAGAAAAAGGAAAAGAACCTGTATGTACAAAAAAAACATATAGCAGCTCTTTTTGTGGTGGTAAAGAATTGGAAATTGACGAGATGCCCATCAATTGAGGAATAGTTGAACAAGGTGTGGTGTATGATTGTGAGGGAATACTATTGCGCTATAAGAAATGAAAGCAGGATGGTTCCAGAAAAACCTGGAAGACTTCTATGAGCTGAAGTTCACTGAAGTAAACAGAACCAGGAAAACATTGTACACAGTAACAGCAATATTGTATGACAATCAGCTGTGAATGACAACTATTCTCATTAATTAGTACAATGATCCAACGTAATTCCAAAGGATTTATAATAAAAAATATTGGGGCGGCTAGGTGGCACATGGGCTGACTAGGAGGCACAGTGAATAGAGCACCGGCCCTGAAGTCAGGAGCTGGCCTCAGACACTTCACACAAAAACTAGCTTTGTGACCTTGGACAAGTCACTTAACCCCAATTGCCCTACCTTCCCCCCTGCAAAAAGCAAAAAAAAAGAAAACCAAACCCACCAAAAAGAACTGCTATTCACCTTCAGAGAAAGAACTGATAGAGTCTGAATATAAATAGAAGCATACCTCTTTAACTTATTTTTCTTGGGTTTTTGTTTGCTTGGTTGGTTGGTTTTGTTTTGCATTTTGATTGTTGTTGTTTTTTGGTCTGTGCCATAGGCACATTTTGACAGGGCAGCCTCATACAAGTTTGATAAGATACTCATAACATACATCCAAACAACTCATCAATAGCAAAAGACAGCACTGAGAGATATATCTTTAGACAGAAGAATAGGCACTACTGAGGTGGCATGAAGTAGATGAAAGACATAACCAAATGTTGAGAGATGGAGCCATATGAGCCAACCAAGACACAATCTTATGTGTGTGAGTGTCCTAAGCTATGAATACCCAAACACCACCTCCACCGCCACCAAATGTAGCCCAGGTCCCACAACTCTGAAACATCTCACAAGCAGGGTCAGGATGGCACATTTTAGATATAGTTATACAAATATAGCTCAAGCCCTCATCCAGTGTATTCTCTACCAACAGAAGAAGACCTATGAATGAAATTAGGAAAGCTTGTATTTAGGAAGGATGATTTTTTTTTTTCTTGACAGACTTATGGTTTCATTGCTTTAGGAATTTTCCAGAGAGAAACATCTTCTACAATGCAAATCATCACCTTCTCTGCAATTTATCTCCTTAGAGAGTTACCTAGGACACTAAGAGGTTAAGTGACTTGTCCAAGGTCACACAGCTAATATGTGTCAAAGGCAGTACTTGAACCAAGGTCTTTTCAAATATTCTGTCCATTACCCATTGCTGCTTCTTATGTATATATAGACATATTGGAAGTGAATGAACATCTGGTTGGTGTTCAGGTTTCAGTAGAGGAAGAAAATTTAAAACATCTTTAACCTTTAATTGACAGGCAATTTTCACTTAAGTTTTATATGGGGCTCCAGTTTTTTCAAGTTGCTCTTTTCATGATTGTGAACCTCACATTTGACTCTTTATGTCAACCTCATAAAGTGTCGTATGAAGTACCAAATGAATGCAGGCTTGATTACCTTTGCTTCTAAAGGAAACATAGCTTTTTTCCACAGAGTTCTATTTTGTTTTAGTTACCCACCTTGAATTCCCCAGAAATTAGCCCCATCCATAACAAGGCCCCCAAGCAATTTGCTGTTTATGTTCTAACTCCCTGAGCCCCCAGTAAATCTTCAAGTAAAGAACCCAGGAGACCAGGACTAGACAAGATGGCTCCATCTCCCAAAGCCATCATTGCCACACCTCCTGTTCCTAGAGACTAAAATGATCTTCAACAGGTAGATCTTCTGGGCTCAGAGGCCTGGTGTGAATCGACCACAGTGTTGGATCCAGTTCTTCCAAGTGATATGTAAGTGATATTCAAAACATAATAATTCATAGCAAGACTGGAAGGGTTGTAAGTTTGTTATTTATAGCCGTAGTAATCAAAACCATGCTCCCTCAATAGAAGGAGCTCCAGCAAACAGCTGCAAACACCTCTGCTCATTGGTCATGTTCAGTCATGATTTTCATCACTAATAATGGGTCCATCCCTGCTAGCTGTCACTCCAACCCTGGTCAGAAGCTGGAGATCCAGAGCATGAAAGCAGCACAAGTACCTTCTGCAAAATGAGAACTTTCAAAACCCACTCTTTATAGAATTTTTTTCCATAACCAGAGTTCATAAAATCATAGACCTAGAGCTAGAAAGGTTCTTAGGGGTCTTCTAGTCCAGCCCCCTCATTTTAAGGATGAGAAAACAGAGAGGTTATAACTCACATGTAGCCACAAAGTGTCAGAGCCAAGATCTGAATATGAGTCTTCCTGATTCCAAATCTAGCACTGTTAGTATTTCCTCTTTGCCCCTTCAACAGTTTTAGGTAATCACAGACTCCCCAAGAAGCCATTTTATCTATTCTTGGCATAACGAAGTGGTTTTGTTTTTTACAGACCTCACATAAATGTGCTACGGGTTTACTATAAGCTGTTTTCATATAAACATTTATAGAAAAGTGCCTTTCTCCCCACTGCCCACATGAGAAACTTTGTATGACATATTTTCTTACAATTTCTCATCCCCTAAGTAGTTCATCTTCATCCCTATGCATTTACCTGACTGGTTCCCTAATTGTTCTGCAACCCAATCAAATTAGACTTCCTTAAGCACCTTCTGTGTGTAGAATAGTATGTAAAGTGCAGAGAAGATACCAAATTCAGAGAAGACATGATGCTTCTCTCATAAAGCCTAAGGTATAATTAGGTAATACTACATATAAGTAGAAAACAATAATACAAAATACATTAAAATGAATAAGAGAAAAGCAAATAAAATGCTATCCGTCCATTGTCATACTCTCTTTGCCACCTCAATACCAGTCTTCCACGTGGGCTTTCCTTGTCTGTGCCTTTGCATCAGCCATCTTTCCTTTGACTCCTGGATCTGTGTATTTCTCTATTGAAAGATCAATAACTCATTCTTCACATAAACAATTATTCCCTTAAAGAGAGGATTCTTTAACCCATTTTGTATCATACATCCCTTTAGAAGTCTGGTAGAGCCTAAGAATCCCTTTTAACAATAACATTTTTACCTAATTGAAGGAGAGGTTAGGTTTTAGTTAGAAGCCGATAAAAATCAAGATGTAATTTTTTTTCCCATCCAAGTTCAAGACCCCCAAAAAATTTATCCCCAGACTCCTTGGGAATTTCTTAATAATAGGTTAAAAACCTTCATCTTGAAATATCTTCTGTTGATCCTTCCTTGCTTTGGTATTTCAGTAAGATACACAACCTCATTGATGTGATCACTCCTACAATGCCCTCGTTTCCTCTTCCTCTACCTCTCTTTTCCGTGTCTTTTTTTTTTTTGCCTTTTGTGGGGTGGAAGGCAGGGCAATTGGGTTTAAGTGACTTGCCCAAGGTCACACAGCTAGTGTGTTAAGTGTCTGAGTCCGGATTTGAACTCAGGGATTTGACTCCAGGGCCGGTGCTCTATTCACTGTGCCACCTAGCCACCCCTTTTCTGTGTCTTCTCACAAGAGGATCCTTCCAACGGTCTGGGGCCCTTCTTGGTCTTTTAATATTATGTGCATACCTTCCATACATGGATCAAATTAAAAATATATCCCTCCCCTCCCTTCAAATCCTGAAGAGTAAGGTTTTAGTTCAACTGCTTATCATCCCTATTGGGCTCATCATCCTGATGTAGGCAAAGTTTGCTTGCCTCCCACATTACTGCTCTCATGCTACATGCTACAACTTTCCATTTTGAAATCATGTAAAAGTACAGAAATATGATCATTTTGTGAATTTTTTGTTAAATATCTGTCCTTTCCTAATTTCTAAAAAATAAGTGCACATACCCATAACTTGAGGGCAAATCATTTAATAATTTATATAGCACTTCAAGGTTTACAAAGTGCTTTGTATACATTAAATAATTTTTTCACAACTGCCCAGTATGCTATTATTTTCTTCATTTTACAGATGAAGAAACTAAGGCAGTCAGAAGTTAAGTGACTTGCCTAGGATCACACAACTAATAAGTATACTAGATAGTATTTGAACTAATATCTTCCTGACTTTAAGTCTAGCACTCCACTCACTGTACCAATTTTTTAACAATTCACTGGGAATGTTAACTCTCTATAATCAAGTTGGCCTAGTGAGCCCTTCCCTGGTTCTTCCCAGTCACTGGCTTTGCTATAGCTCCATTCTTCTTTGTTGAAGGAATATGAAGCAGAGGGATCCTCAATGTCACTAATCCAGCCAAACCAGAAGGAGGATATATCTACCCCAAAGTTACCTCTTACATCTAGCCAAAGCTACCTCTTACATGTTGTCCAGACTTTGACTAGAAAAGCAGAAGAGATAGATGCCAATACCATCCATGTGCTATTTCAGAGACAGCTGTGGTGCTTGCTTGTTTCCAAACGCCATCCAAAGGCTCAAAGGCAATTCTGCAGCTGCTTCAGTCTACCAGCTTAGAAAAGAACCTTGATTGAAGGAAGGGAATGGCAAGCAGCACAAGGAACATGAGCCACAGAACATAGATTCCATAGGCAGCCCTGAGATGGAAGATGTCTTGGCAAAGGTTTATCTCAGTCTCCAAATGTGGCAGGAGCTTAACTTAGACAGAAAACAGGACAGAAAATGATGTGCCCTGAATCCATTTCAGTCACATCCATACTATGCTGGCCAACAGAGTGGTGTTTGAAAAGATCAGAATAGAGAGTTCTAGTTGCCCAGTCCTGCCTGAAAGGAAAATGTTGGTCCATAGGGAAAAGCAGTTGTCTTCCTTTAAGGCATATGAGTGAAAATGACAACATGTAGACTGATAAATACAAAACCTCAAACAAGACAAAATAACATAGTAGAGACAATGTTGGACCCTGGCATCCATTCCATCACTATAAATAATAATAGTTAATATCTATATAGTATCTCCTATACATTAGACACTGTGCTAAGAGCTTTGTAATTATCATTTCATTTGATCCTCACAAAAACCCAAGGGGGTGGGTGCTATTATTTTACAGATGAAGAAACTAAGGTAAATAGAGGTTAATTAATTTGCCCAGAGTCACACACTTAATTACTGCCTGAGCCTCAATTTGAACTCAGGTTACAGCCTATGCTCTGTCTACTGCATCACTTACCCTGCTGACAAGAGTCCCACTGTATTCTTGGGACTTGCTGGACTTTCCATCTACCCTATTGTTGAATTTTCCTTTATGCATTGTGTCCCCCAATTGAAATGTAAGCTCCTTGAGAGCAAATACTACCTCACTTTTTCTATTTATATCCTAAGAGCTTAGCACAGTACTTAGCACAGTACTGTGCCAAATCCATAAAAAATGCTTTTTCATTCATTTGGGAGTCAAAGGCCTCAGTTCTAGCCTCCCGCTACACATTTGTCTATTTGATTTGAATAAGTCACAAAACCATTCTGAGACTCAGTTTCTTCATTGCAAAATGCCAAGTTTGGACCAGTTGGCTCTCATTCATCTCTAAGACTCTATGTCCTTATAATAAGATGTTCTGAAGTTAGTTTATATCCAAAGAGATGTTAAGTGAGTCACATGAGGATGATAGATGATGCAGCTTACAGAATGAATCCCACAGGACTACAAATGACAATCAGGAGGCTGAAAATTTGGTAGGCTAAGTCCAAATACAGGAGTTTGGACAAAAATTGAAAAGGCAAACATAAGATCATTCATTTGGCTAATTAGTGGGTCTGCATTTATTACATGAGGCAATAGTAAATCAGAATGGAATAGAATCTATTTGAGGTTAAATTAATACCAAATATATTACTAGTACATTCTATATTTATGTGTGTACATATACAAATATGATTCATGTGTATACATAGGTGCTTGTGTGCGCAGATGCATATCAAAATCTGGAATAGCTTTTACTTTTGATTTTTGATCATGTTTTATTTTCCTTTGTGCCTTTTTGCTATCTACCCTATTTTTTTACCCTATGACACCCCCTCATCAAACAAGACTTCCAGAGACATTGCTCTGGGAGATTCTGTCAACAAGCACTCTAGTATACCCAGGATGGCTGCTAGCACAGGTTCTTTGATCTGCTTTTCTAAAGGAAAGCAACTCAAAAGGGGTTAACAATCTTACTTTAATAAAATATAGATATCATTCACTTAGTTCAAGGGAAAAAGTCAGCACCCTGAACTTTAGAAAATACAAACAGAAATTACAAGGAGACAAAAAATACAGAGAAAATAACACAATTCAGCAGAGCAACAGGCAGGGCTTCTAGCTGTCTGACCATTACATACATGCAGAGTTAGTTACCAGAGAGAGAAGCACAAACATCTGGGTTTTCAAATCTGGGGGGCTCAATGGCTGCCCAGAGTCTCATCTGGCCAAATCTTCTCTTGTTGGACTCCAAGTGAAGCCCATGAAAGAGCAGGGAAGATCTTCAAATTCCCTTACCATTATAAGGATCCTGGTGAGTTTTCACCATTTCCACATAGTTATAAAAAAAAAACATTTTTACCCAGGTGAAATCAAGATGCAAGTGATCAAGGGCAGTCTTGAAGGAAGAAACATATCACAAAGACCATGAGGTGCAATCCTACCTTGGAGAAGGAAAGGGTCTATGGAATCAGCCTTTAGCTGAGCTCCATGTTTACAGAAAAATGCTAAAATGTGATTTGTTTTGTAAGGTATTTTTTCTGGCTTTTATCACCAACCATCAGAGCATCATCCAGCTTTCCCCATTCCTACTTTCTTAGGCATTGATTAGATCCACCAGGTTTAAGGGCTCAGCCATATATAACAGACACTAGAGTCTGAGGACAACTCTAAGTTCCCCACTTAGTTGAATAAAAGAGGTGACACCTAAACTGGATGCAAAAATCTTCCTTGATACTCATCCTTTCCCACAAAAGAGTAATAAAATAATCTCTCCTTCCTCCATAGAACCATAAAACTCTGCTTGGATCTCTTCTTCATAAATATTTCTGGGGACTTGTCTCCCTCACCCAGTCCCATTCCAACAATCCAATGGTAAGTTCCTCAAGAATAGGGTCTCTGTCATAGTTGAATATAGAAAGAAAACTCTAAGCATTGAATTAGAGTTTGAATCCTCCATGATTTCAGAGTCATTCTTGACTCCTCATTCTGCCTCAACTCCCTACTCCCACCATGTTCAATCAGTTGTCCAGTCTCATGCATTCTATCTATATGGAATCTCACTCACATGACTACTACCCTAATTTAGACTGCCATCACCTCTAGCCTGTATGATTACAGTAGCCTGCTAATTGGACTCCTCACTTGAAGCCCATCCTGTCTCCAATCCATCTTCCACATAATTCCCAAGGTGATATTCCTAAATCACAAAGCTGACCTTGCCATTCACCTGCTCAAGAAGTTCCAGGGACCCTGTTGTCTCTACGACAAAATTCAACTCTATCTACTTGGCATTTAAAGACCCTCACAATCTTGCACCAGTCCATCTTTCCAAAATTCTACTCATCCTTTTCACGCTCTCTGCATCCTAGCCAAATACTCCTAATTACTGTTCCTCATATGCAGCCTCTTATCTCCAGTCTCTGTGCATTTGAAGAAACTATTTCCCACAGCTGGAATGAACTTCTTCTTTATCTCAATCTCTTAGCATCTTGAGCTTCAATCAAAGCTCAGTTCAAATTCCACTTCATTCATCAGGCCTTTCCTCCCAGTGGTTTATACCTGTCCCTCACATCTGCAAAAAAAAAGATTGTACTTATTTTGTACCTATATTTATTTACTTGTGTATATATTATTTCCTCCTGTAATGTAAACTATCTGAGCATAAGGATTGTTTTATTATGTCTTTGTATTCTTAATGCCTGTTAAGAAGTCAAAAAGCATTTTTTCTTTTTGGAAGGAGGGAAGGCAAGACAATTGGGGTTAAGCGACTTGACCAAGGTCACACAGCTAGTAAGTGTCAAGTGTCTGAGGCTAGATTTGAGCTCAGGTCCTCCTGACTCCAGGGTAGGTGCTCTATTCACTGCACCACCTAACTGCCCCTCAAAAATCATTTATTAATAAAATATAATATATATTTATAATTATCTGAATTATAATTTATAATATGTATTATAATATAAAAAATATAAATTTACTATGTGCCTAGCACTTTGATCATCTCCAGGGTTACAAAAAAGGCAAAAATAGTTCCAGTCTTCAGGAATCCCAGTCTAATGAGGGAAACGACATGTAAACAACTATGAATAAAAAAGTGTGTATATATATATATTTGTTTGTGTGCATACTATATGTGTATATATGTATATGTATTGTATGCACAGAGACACACACACAGACACACACACATAAAGAGAGAGCAATTTCAAAGAGAAGGCATTAATGGAGACCAGGAAAGGCTTCTTTTGTAGAAGATAGAATAAGAGCTGAGACTTAAAAGGAGCTAGGGAAGCCAAGAAGAGGTGAAGAGGGAGAGGATTCCAAGAATGGGGACAGTCAATGAAAGTGCCTGGAGTTGAGAGATGGAATGTCATACGAAGAACAGTGCCACTAGGTCACAGACTGTATGGAAGGGAGTAAGTGTAAGGAGGTTGGAAAGGTAGGAAAGGGCCAGGTAATTAAAGGCTTTAAAATCAAATAGATTCCCTGGTTTATAGTAGGCACTAAATAAATGACTATTCATTAATTGGTTAAATTGAATTCCTGAAATGATCTCTTCTGTTCTATATTTCTTCAAATCCTACTCATCCTTCATCACCCAGTTCAAATGCCACTTGCTCCATGAAGCCTCCTTAGTCCCATTACCAGATCTGATCTCTCCTTCCTCTCTTCTCCTGAGGTTCAGATCTGCCTATTCATTTGTCAGCTAATTAAAGCATTCCGTATCATCTCATGCTAACTAATCACTCACTATCTTATGACATTGGTTGTCTTCTCTTTAGCTTTTTAAAATGTCTTATTTAACTTTGTGTGTCTTGATTCCAACCAGACAATAACTACAGCTTAGATTGCTTTGTACCCACTGAAGCATTTGACATCATAAGCACTCAAATATCCTTTATATCCACATACACAACTTCTTGCAATGTCCACCAGGAGCATTTATCAACATCCTATGGATTTTGAGATCAGCTAGTGTAACCTCTTCATTATTCAGATGAAGAAACTAAAATCCAAAGTGGGAAAGCATATTTAACCTCATTATTTGGACTATGGCCCCTGTGCAGAGGATTCCCAAATCTCTATCATTAGTTCTGACTGCTCTTCTGAATTCCAGATCTGCATTTGCAACTATCATTGCAACCACCTCCATCATTTACTCCACTTTTCTCATTTTTGCCTCCAAAGAGCTGGAATTTTCCCCACTTCCTTCTTCCTCCACTTCTTACAAACAGTAGGTAGAATGCTGGACTTGGACTCAGGAAGAACTGAGTTCAAATCCTGCTCAGATACTTGCTAGCTGTGTAACCCTAGGCAATGTCACCTTTCTCAGACCATATTTCCTCATCTGTAAAATGGGAATAATAATAGCACCTACGTGATGGGGATGTTGTGGGGATCAAATGATCAACATTTGAAAATTTCTTTGCAAACCTAAAAGTGCTATACAAATGCTAGCTATTATTATTTTAACAGATAGGATCAAATTAAATAATATTTGTAAAGCCCTTTGAAAACTTTCACATTCTATATAGACACATTGTAATTGTTATCATTGTGATTATTTGTTGTTATTGTTGTTCCCTCATGTCTAACTCTTCATGACTCCATCTGGTTTTTTCTTGGCTGAGATACTGGAGTGGTTTGCCATTTCCTTCTCCAGCTCATTTTACAGATAAGGAAACTGAGGCAAACAATGTTAAGTGACTTCCCCAGGGTCACACAGCTAGTGTTTGTGGCTGGATTTGAACTCATAAAGATGATCTTCCTGACTCCAAGCCCAATGTTCTATACACTGTGCAATCTAGCTTCCTGGGATTATTATTACAAACCCCTTTTCTGCCTCCCCTCTCTTTTCAAGTGCTCTTGAGGGTTACTGCCCAATTTTGAGTGGAGTCTAGTTCTGGATAGATTTCTCACATCACTAAAAATCTGAGTCCCATAGGCTTCACCCCCACTTTACTCCTGATGTGCCCTTGCATAGAATATACATAGGCTTTTTATGCCAATCAAGACTGTTTTATTCCTCCTTGGAAAAGAAAGTCACAAGTCCCATTCCAGAAACTTAAACATTTCACCCAATTAAATCACATATTTAAACCCTCAAATGGCATTATACAGCTTCCTGGCTCACCTTTGTTGTGAAATAATCCTTCTAAGGCCTTAAAGAAAAGATTTTAAAAGTAGCCCATACACCTGTAGATTCTAGCATCTAGAATTAAATTTTAAATTAAATTAAAATTAATTTTAATTAAGGACCTGAGAGACTAAGTAACTTCTCCAGATGATTTTGTCTTCCTTTAACTTAATTTTGTTTTGTGTTTATGTCTTAGGTCTAAACCCCAAACCAAACAATTTATTTTACTAGAAGAATCATCTCTCAGTCACATACTTGGACTTTGCCCTAAGGTTCCAAAATGTAGAGGTAAATTATTACACTTCATTTTCACAAGTAAAAACAACTAAATTTAGCATTTCAGTTAGGAGAGAAGGGAGGTATTGTTTTCCCCAATCTGGTTCTATGATACCATCAACATCAGGAAACTCCTTTCCCAGAACTTCTCTCCTGTGATGTATAATATCAACTCATCTGCAATTTAAAGAGCTATTTGGGAGAAATGAGAGGTTAATCTGACTTTCCCATGGTCACATAATCAAAAGTAATACTTTAACCTCAACCCTTCCTGATACCAGGAGTCAACCATTACAACAGAGGTATTGAACTTGGCTGCAAAACTCATGAGTAGGGTCCCAACCAGATTAAAATGTAATTGGGAAATATTTAACAAAATAAATAAAAATATAATAAGACTTAGATGGTGTTACTTTGTGATCTTCTAAGTCAATATGTGTATCTGTTTCTATTTGAGTTTGACACCATTATACTACAACACAGTATCTCTCAGTTAAGAGCTAGTTTGTGAAAATAATTAGCAAAAACAGAGAAATAATAGACTTTTTACTTCATTTCACTAGATACTGCATCCCAGATTCCTCCCTGGTCTGGATCTTCTCTGCTCCTAACTCTATCATTAGTATTTCCAACAATAGGCTCAGGGTACCTATAGTCTCCACCTAATGGTAGCCATTTCTAGGGTAGGTGGGGGGGAAGGGAAGAAAAAAGGGGCAGGGATGAATTTACATGACAACTTTATTAAATATTTAAAAGGATTAGCAAGTTGTTCATATTAGATTTGCAGTTTCATGTGCAATCATCTTTTTTATCATACTATGTTATGGAAATGCTTGTTTTATTCCATAAATTAAAAATTAAATAATTTTTAAAAAGATCACCTTGAAGTACTCCTGCCTTGGTCTAGGGAGCCATCATGGTTCAGTGCAGTCAGTTAGCTAATCAATAAGCATTTATTAAGCCCCTACTATTTGCTAAGCACTATGCTAAGTGTTGGAGTCAGAACCTGGACTTTAAAGTGACTTTGTCACTATGTGACAAAAGGTAAATCACTTGACTTTCTAGGATTCAGTTTGCTCATCTGTAAAATGAGAGGTTGGACTAGATGACCTCCAAAGTCCCTTCCATCTCTAAATGTTTGATCCTACAAAAGTGTCTTATTCTGTGTCTTGACCCAAAATGAAAAAAATTGCTTGTGATGGTTTTGTTCCCCAGGCTCATTTATACATTACAAAATCTCTTAACCATAGTTTCCCTCCTCCTCCATGCCTATCAGTGTAAATAGTCTCAAGTCTCTGGTCATGACTTAACTTAAGGTTATTCCCAATATTACTCTATTAACAGAACCCTGACCTTTAATCAGGACATTGCCACATAAGTGCCATCCATACTTCTAATAATTCACTCTGTAGTCTAGTAAGACTAACAATATGGTTCTCAGATTCCTTTGTATTAAACACTCCCAGAAGAGAGTCTCTTCTCACAAATCTGCTTATCTTATTGCATCACAAATTTAAAAAAAAAGGCATTCCTCTACAATGCCAGTGCTAGAAGACTTCCTATGGACTGGTATTTAACTTAAATCTGCCCAGATCCAGATGAAGCTCTTTCCTTCCCATCTATTCTGAGTTTCAATTTCCTCAGCTATAACAGGGATAAAAATGCCTATAAGCCTAATCTCATAGGATTGTAGCAGGTCTCAAATATAATAACATAAACAAAGGTCTTTCTCAAATTTAAAGTGCTATCTAAAAGTCAGCAGTTATCAACATCCTTACTGTCATTAGCATTTTTCTGCCCACCATGTAAAGGTACCCTTTCTCGTCATTATCTACTATGTAATAAGCATTCTTACTTAATCCTCATTCATAGTGGAAAAAGTGTTGAATGTAGCTAAAAAAAGACTTGGAATTCAATCTTACCTATAATATTAGCTATGTGACTTTGGGCAAGTCACAAACTAAGTCTCAGTTACCTCATTTGTAAAATGAGAAGGTAGAACTAAGTGATCTCAATCTCTTCCCATTGTAAATCTATGATCCTATGATTTTACCCCTTTACCTAGATTTTACCACAAGAAGAAGGTATATTACAATGTGAGCTAACCGATCAATCTATAAGTATTTATTAAGCACCTACTATGGATCAGGCTGTCATAAGTGAAGGATGTTCTCTTGACAGGCTAGTGATGATAGCCTCTAGCAAAAATAGATAGGCCAAACCCAATTTCAGATAATGCCAATAACCATTTAAATAGAACAGGTTTATACAAAAATGTATGTAGGTCAAGTGTGTCAGCTGCTTAACTCCCCAGTGCTTGGCCCAGGCTTGCATTGTTAGAATGATAATAATAGTAATAAAATTATATAATAATTTATATAAATATATAATAAAATTATAAAAATAATAAAATTAGACATAATCATATATGTCAGTATATACAGTAAACAGCTATTATTGTTGGCCAAAGTACCTAGCATATTCCCATTATTTTCATTCCTATGGAAAAGAGAAAAGGAATATTCCTTTCAGGTAATACAAAAACTTAGGAAATTAAAAATAAGTTGTTACTTTGCCTCAGTATGTCAAAAGATAATGCACAGGAAAAATCCCTCATGTCTGATTGTTGTGAATATGGGTCATGTAGGGAAAGCCCAGAGTGGCTCCCCAAACTGCCTGTTGTGAGAATCCACTTCATTATTTGCAAAAGCTCCATGAGACAGAGCTCTTGCTCTTCCCTCTCCGCTCAAAGAACGGCAAACAGCCACCACAATATAAAATAAATGTGCAAAAAATCCCCATAACATTTTTAAAAAATAAAAAAAAATTAAATCCCACCTTGAATTCGCTACCCTGTCTTCAGCATGTTTGTTGTTTATGGATCCAGCTGGGAAAGATTTGCAGCAGCATCTGTTTATTATATGCATGATTTGTTCATCAATCAAAATACTATGTGCCCAGAACTATTCTAGTTACTATAGAAAATATATGTAAAGTCTAAGATACAATCTTGACCCTGAAGGCTCTTAGAATCTGCTTGCAATGACAAGATGTATGCATGTGACAAAGAGAACTAGCATAATACAGAATAGAATTAATGCCAAGCCCTGAGTCCAAGTCTCATAGGAGCCTACACCAGGGAGAAATAATCAAGGTGTGTTGATATAATGGTGCAAGGCTTCAGTTGAAGGGGCAGTGTCCATTTGTACAACAAGCTCTCGAAGGCTACTCCAACCCATTCATTATTTCTCCTCTCTATAGACTCCTATAACTCAATTCTTAAACAAGCATGCTAACCACTAAGCTGATCATACACCTCCAGGAATAAGTGTAAGTTTTATCTATACTTTTAAATGTGCATATCTTCCCCCAATAGAAATTCCTTGAGGGTGGGGATCACTTTATTTTTTTTCTTCATATCCTTAGGACCTAGAACAAGGCTTAGCATATAACAAAGAAAACAAATAGTTGACAAATGTTTGTTGACTGATGGATACCTACATAGGAACTATTTGATGGGGAGGGGATGGGAATGACATTTGCTGAACCTGGAAAAATGGACCATCATCGTGGGTCATTGAGCTTAGTACTTTAGTTGTCAGTGGTACCCCACAGACAAGATGGAATAACAAGAACAAGACAGTGGGTAAAATGTTACAGTTCTTTAAAATGATGTTTATGTTTATAGGTTTAAACTTTACACATTATAAATAAGTTTTTCTTAAGTAATAGATTGTTATTGAATTGAGACATATTGAATTTGATCACTTCTCTTCCGGATTATCCTGAATACAAGTAGGATGACTAGAAACAAGATATGAAAACATGAAGTAAAAGACCTTCTGATGATTTAAAAAGGGAGGGAGAAGGGCATTCCCAGAAATGCTCAGAGAACATGTCACAATATAATGATACCTCATCCAGGCAGCTAGGTAGGGAGTGGAGAGAGTGCTGGACTTGAAATCAGAAAGACCTGGGTTAAAGTCCTGCCTCAGGTACTTACTGGTTGTGTGGCCATTTCATCTCTCCATGACTCAGTTTCTTCACTAGTAAAATGAGTGTAATAATAGCACCTACTTCAAAAGGTTGTTGAGAGGATCAAAGAAGATAATTTGTATAAAATGCTTTGCAAACCTTAAAGCACTATATTAATGCTATTATTATTTGTTATCAACCAATCAATAAAAATTTATTAAGTTCCTGCTATGTGCCAGGCACTGCTCTAAGCTCTGGGGATAAAAAAAAAGAGGCAAAAGATAGCCTGTGCCCTCAGGAAGCTTACAATCTATTCAGGAAATTGTTATTGTTGTTGTTATCCATGATTAATTTTTAAAAGGAGCTTGCCTCTCAGATGAGGCTCATTCTTAAAGGCAGGGATTAGGTGAATGATTTCACTCACTTTGCAAGAAACTTCGTGGCCATAAGGAGATTGCTAAGCACATTTTAGTTGATGCTGTCCTTACTTCTTTTCCTATAAGCTAAAGTCCTCTTGAGAATGAAGACTTCCCTATGCTGACTTCCTTCATTGCTTTCAGACTCTAGGATTTCTCAATGCAGAGAAAGAACCACACACAGGTGACCATGTTCACCTTCCAAGGATTCTCCAGCTTCCATGAACACCAGATCACACTCTTTGCAGTGTTCCTGACTTTATACATCATAACCCTGGCCAGCAATGTCATCATTGTGACCATTATCTGCATTGATCGCCATCTCCACACCCCCATGTACTTCTTCCTGAGCATCTTGTCTACTTCTGAGACCTTGTACACACTGGTCATCATCCCACGGATGCTCTCCAGCCTCATAGGATGGAACCAGTCAATCTCACTGGAAGGCTGTGGCACTCAAATGTTCTTCTTTGTTACTTTGGCCATCAACAACTGCTTCCTGCTCACAGCAATGGGGTATGACCGCTATGTGGCCATTTGCAACCCCCTGAGATACATGATTGTCATGAATAAAAAGGTATGTGCCTACTTAGTGAGTGGGGCATGTGTCATTGGTCTGACCATGGCATCTGTACAGGTGACATCCATATTCAGTTTGCCTTTCTGTGAAGCCGAGGTGGCCCATTTCTACTGTGACATCCGCCCCATGATGAAACTGGCCTGTATAGATACCACAATCAATGAGATC
>NW_027187267.1:3226413-3273943 GCF_028583685.1 Petaurus breviceps papuanus
GTGTGCTAACTACAAATATTATAAATAGTTCAAGTGTACTAAATATTCTTGTCCCTGAATTTGAAACAGAGCTCATAATTCTTTACTACCTATTAAATAGTATGGGACTGAGGAACTGGAGACTGGACAGAGCAAGTTTTGCTGAAAGAGAAGATGGATACTACATCCTTACTTGCCTGGTCTCTGGGTATCTTTGGTGTTTGCTGATTGATTGAATGTTTAATTAATACCCACACAGATTCATTTGGCTTAGACAGAAATGCCCATTCTCCCTCCTTAGTTGACCTGGAGATAGAGGGTGGGTTTTCACCAATGGATTGACTAACAAATATCAATCAATCAACCTACATTTATTAAATTTAACACTAATTGAATATCCAAGAATTTCTAGGAGAGAGAGGGGAGAAGGGAAGGAGGGGAAGAGGGAGGGAGGGATAATGTCCAAACTGACCTAATAATATGCCATTCTATCCCATGCCCTCAGACATGTCTCTCTACCCAAAGACAAATTGAAGTAATATTTATAGTGTTAAGAATTTTGAACAAGGAAAAGACTATAACATATTAAAATATAATACATTAGTAAAACATGGTTTGGGATTAAAATTTCAGAACAATTGTCACTATTTAATTTCTTCCTTGACCCAAGAAATGAAAAGGCCTACTTCTAGCAATGAATATCACAGTCCTTTCTGAATAAGAGAAGAGGACCCTTCCCTGAGACTGGTTACAAGAGGTCAGTGGCTTCAGGGGGTGGGAAAGACTAATATCTAAACAGGAAAAAAAATGAGTTTTGTTATTGCCCCTAAAATCCATTTTCCTGAAGGAAGGTCTTAACCTTTATCCTATCCACTTTCCTAAAGGGAAAAGTCTGAGAAGATTTTTGATCTGGAGAAAATATTTTTTCTTAATATTTTCCATTGAACTAAAAAAGGGGTTTTAATATGCCTCTACTTCCCCTCTACCACTAGGGACGATGTTCTGGCAAAACACTTCAGTGTAAAAATCTATCTTTCTTCTCCAGAGATGCTCCTCCTTCAACTGACTTTTCCCAATTGGATTCCCAATAAGAGAGTCCAGACATATTGTTTGTAAAGATAAACTGAATATTAACAGATTTTTCTGCATCTAGGGGAAAAGGCTTCAGGTTCCCATAAGGAAACATCTACCTTGACATCTTCTCATCCTTGATGAGCCTACATAGGCTTACTCCCAGGATATGGGCCAGCTGCCTCTCCTGATACTTCTACTCTTCTAGTCAGGGATTGAATCTAGTTAGCTGTGGGATCTATCAAGGATGCTCTTTCATTCCCCTCAACTCACTGAATTGGGGGAGTTGGAATTCCTGGGAAAATGACTAAATTTTAAAGGCACTAAAACTTAAAATGTTACAAATCAAATCTGACTTACCAATATGAAAATAATGCAATAGGTACCCACATTCTTGACTAATGATTTCATGTGCCACTTTTTTTTTAAAGCAATCGGGGTTAAGTAACTTGCTCAAGGTTACATGGCCAGTTATTTCTGGGTATGGTGCTGAGTATCAGAGCCCAGATTTGATCCCCAGGTCATCCCGATACTGGAGCTGGTGCTCTTACTCGCTGAGCCACCTGGCTGCCCCTAAGCAATTGGGGTTAAGTAACTTGCTCAAGGTTATATGGCCAGGTGTTTCTGGGTGGGTGCTAAGTGTCTCAGCCTAGGATTTGATCTCCAGGTCATCCCGACACTGGAGCCAGTGCTCTTACTCGCTGTGCTCCTGGCCACCCCTCATGTGCCACTTTTAACAAAAGTGACTACAAGCACCATATTCATTCAGCTTCAACATATCTGCACAGTGTAGGATTTCTAACATGTCTGTAAATGAATTAAAAGAGGACATAATTACAATAAATTTTATATAATTTGATACGTGTACTAGAGAGCACATCATAGAATGTAAACACTTCAATGGACGTTAGGTATCATCTAGCCAATCTTATTATATTGATGAGAAACCTAGAGGTTTTAAGTGATATACCCAAAACCATAGAACAGTATAGTGACAGAAAGAGAGTTGAGACTGTAGAGAGTCAGAATAATCTTTACACACTGATGTGATCTTATTTCAGGGATAGGGACTAGAATAAGAATTGCATTGCTCTAGGAAATTTCTGGATGAGGAAACTCCTCATACAAATGCAGGTTGGCACCTTCTTTCTGACTCATGGTTTTAGAGAGATACCTAGAGCACTGAGAGGTTAAATGACTTGTCCAAGATCACACAACCAGTATGTGTCAGAGACAGGACTTAAAAACTTTGATACCTCTTTGTTCAAAATATCTTTGTAGCATATCACATCATGGTCAAACTTTTTTACTTGGCATTCAAGGCTCTCTACAATCTGTTGCCACCCCGCAACATATTGCAATACCCTTCCTACCCTTGACGCATTTAAAACTTTTATCTTACTATTTCACAAGTCTAGTCTTATTTTTATTACCCCTAAACAATTTTAGAAAGAACAATTTTAGAAAAACTTGAGAAAGTCTTGGAATTCAGAAAAAAATGAGATTTTCTCAAGTATATTTGGGAAGACATTTGGGGAAACTCAAAGATTCTGAATGACTCTTTGAGAAACTAATTCAAGAATGTCAATTTTGCTGCCCTTTTCCCATTGTAAATATTCCTATAATATGCACAGTTATACCACAATTTGATGATAACTCTTTTGCATCCAAAACAGAAAGCCTTTCTACTTTATCATCTCATCTCCCCTAGCAGCTGACATGCAATTCAAAAGAAAAAGGATACACCAAAAGTCAAATTTTCAAAAGCCAGCTTAAAAATGAGTAATTGGAGTTAGAAAAAAAAAGCATCAGGAAGAAGATCCTTTATGACCAAGCCCATTTTCTTCCCCAAAAACCCTGTTCCTCGCCCTAATTTATCCATTTCACTATTTGTGTCAATAGTACAAACTATCTTCCAAGTTACCTGAATTATAATATTCGAGGATCAGAATCATCAGTCAGAAAAATCACAGAATCTTCAGAGTTGAAAAGGACTTCTAATGTCTTACAGTCCAAATCTTACTTGAACAAAAAACTAAACTCTATATCACAACTTAGATAAATGGTCATCCAACCTTGGCTTAAAGAAAACCCCCAAGAAGGAGCAGACTACTTCCTGAAGTAGCCCATTACACTTTTCAAAAACTTGAATTTCCTTTTCATTAAGTTTAAAATTGCCTCATTTCAATGTCTGATCATTGCTCCCACTTCTGCCTTCAAGAGCCAAAAAGTGTATTCCTTCCCCCTTAAGAGTATCCTTACCAAGGGCAAAACATCTACAATTCCTTCAGTCAATCATCATATGGCATGATCTTGAGTCCCTTTATCATCTTGATTACCTTCCTCTGGGGACTGTATTTGGAGACTGTATGTCTTCCCTAAAATGTGGTTCCCAGAGCCAATCACATAATATGCATATGAGGTCAAAGCAAAATGGAGTAGAACTATCATTCCTTGAATCTTGGATGCTTGAAATCCTGCTAGCTTTATTTGCTACCATGTTACTATTAATCATGTTGAGCTCATGGTCCACTAAAAACACTAGATCTTTTTTAGATGCATTGCTATCTCAGCCATACCCCCTCAACATTGTACTTGTCTTTACATTGTTTGCTTTGAACCCAACTATTTACTCAATTCTGAACTCATGTGAACAATTAGCTTCCATGTAGGATATATTGGAAGAACTCATTTGGCTTGACTTCCCAACCCAGCTGGAAACTGAAAAATCAGTTGTACTCAGTTTGAATCTTTATTTGCAGACCAGCCAAGAAACATACATTTTTTAAAGCCAAGCTTTCAATCTGGATTAAATCACTTAGCAGAAGAATTGAGATACACGATCACACATATTGCCAAAGGATTGTAATCTATTGCCTCTGAAACTCAAGCTACAGAGTAGGGGGCAAAAAAATGGTAAAGTTACTGATAAGGCAGACCTATATTGTCCAGTTTTGTCCTCCCCAACCCCACCACTCCAATGCCAGGATCTCCATTCCTCATATCCTCTAGTTTCTCCATCTGTCCACAGCCCCACCATCTCAAACCTTCCCAGCAAGTTGATTGGCAGTCTGAGCATTTATCTCATCTTGAGCTATGCTGTCCTGACCCATGCTAGCTCTCATATTCAAGGTCTTAAAAGACTCGCATATCAAAATCTATTCCTTTTTTGCCATCAGTATCACTACTACAGGTAATGCCTACAAAAATATGACTTTGAAATGAGGCAATTGACTAAGAGTTCCATCAGGTGGTACCTGGACACTACATTTCAAAGAGGGAAATTTTCTAAGACTGCTCTCAAAAAGGTGAAGTGTAGTTGAGATAGACTGCATATATTGTTCCTCAGTAACACTTCCTTCCCATATCATTCATACATAAAAACAGGGTAGCCCTGGTGTGCCATTTCTTTCTCAGATGATGTAACTATTCTTAAGGTATTGGAGACTCATCTATTCTGAATTCACCTTTGAATGAAGAGGTCACTGCTTCTGCGATGCCTTTTGACAACACAAAACTTTGTCTTTTTATAAGGTTCTGGATAGGAATTCTGGATTATCTTGGTATTCTGGTAATATACTACAGCTTATTGCCTTTAATGTTCTTTCAGTATTTTGAATGAGAGGAAGTTGGTCCCATTCAACACTGACCCTCCTAAGATGTTTGCCAGGTCTGGATCACCAGGGTCAAGGAGGCTACCATCTTGCTGACATTTCCACCTTCCCTTGGGAACACTAAACTCCCCCTAACATAATGTAAATATGGATTTTGTCTAGAGGGACCCATTCTCTAATAGTCTGTAGAGCAGTGGTGTCAAACTCAAATAGAAACAAATCCCTTTTGGTACCATTTTGGCTTTTTTTCTTTAGTCATTTTTCCATCATGTCTGACTCTTTGTGACCACTTTTGCATTTCTACTTATTTTGTTAAATATTTCTCAATTACAATTTAATCTGGTTGCCTCAGGAATATTGAACTTCAATCTCTGCTGTACAGGTTATATAATGCAAGCATCCATCATAAAATAATACCATTGTCACTTGAGATCCACTATCCAGCAAAACAGGCCATTCTTCATCTTTAATTCTCACTAGAACTGCTGCATGAGCCATGAACTCCAGAGCCTCCAATTTAAGAAGAGAGCCCACATCAGAACATCTCAATTCTCATCTTGCTGTACTACTTTCAGGACTCTCTGTCTTTCCTACTGTGCCCTGTGTTAGATACCTTCCCTGGATCCCAAATCCTGCTTTTCAACTTCCTTTTTGGTGTTATCTTTCCCCATTAGATTATAAGTTCCTTGAGGGCAGGAATTATCTTTCTTTTTCATATTTGTGCAACTAGTGTTTATTACAATGCCTTGCATGTGGTAGGTGTTTAATAAATATTTATTGACTGACCTTGGCCAGTTGGTCAAGGTTGGTGAGGCAGATATTAAAGCCTTCAGGGCCTGAGATATAACCTGTCCCCAAACCCATTTCTATTTTCTAATACATACCCACCTGCCTTTTGCTTCTGACAGACCAGTACTAAATTTCTTCTTTTATATACCAATGCATATGACCCTCTTGAATTCAGGCAGAATATATCTCTGCCTCTTTGACTGTGCTCTGTTTATGCTGTTCTTACAGTGAGCTGACTATCTGTGGTCCCAAGCTTCCTTTCCCTTCTTTAAATAGTGACTCTGCATGCTGAACCATCTTCTAGCGGACTTGCTTCAACCTTTTTCAGTGGAATTCAAATAATCTCTGTTGGTTTCCTTCTTGCTTATAATGGCCCATACCTAAGGAAATGCCCTGGAGCTAGTAGAACTAATGTCTTCCACTTCCAACTTCTCTTTCTTTCCACTATTTTTACTTCTATATTCTTCATCACACACAGCAACTCTGAATAACCAAGACATTGTCCCTGTTCTTCACTCACTGATAAGTTTACCTATAAGGATTAATTATATGTCAAACTCCTACTCATTTAGATAAATCTAACATTGTTCACCCACTTCTCAGGCACTGCCCCTTTGATTATCACTCTTTCTAGAGAGGCTTTTCCAAGTGTATTACAAGGTTAAGGACCTTCTCTTTCATTATGAACAACATTAAGGAATTGGATCTACATATCCCTGTGTACTCAGTACCAATATGGTTTCCATTCAATCTTTACATACACTCAAATCCCATGACTCTGATTTTTTTGGAATGAATGAAAAAAATAATCTGTTAATCACTTGCTATGTGCACAATACTATGCTAAGAAATCAAAAATCAATATGTTCCCTGCTTTCAAGGAGTTTTCATTTTATTGAGAGAGACAACACATAGAATTTTTCAGCTGCCTGTCAGATGGAAAGGTCCCCTAGTCATTACAGTGTGGGAGCAAGACAGATGGCAATACACATTCTTTCATATCATTTCTGCAAATAATCATATCCATTTCTTATATTGAACCATTCGAAAGTACCAAGGATTTTAGGGGCAAGAATTTTATTTTCTGGGTCTTCAGTAACTTTGCTGAGAAGGTAAGGGTTCCAGAACCCAAAGAAGCAGTTTCCAGTTCACATCTCCATAGAAGTTGCTCCACAGGCTATGGGGGGAAAGCACAGGAAGTTAAAATGAATCCCTAAAAGTCCTCTGTTGGCCTTTTACATTTAGAATCAGACACCTGTTACTTTCTTATTATTTCTGTGACATATCCTAGACAAGACTCAGAGGGTTTCTCTTCTGATGGGTAAGAATGTCCACCAGAAAGGACTAGGATTTCCAATATTGAGCATTTATGGCTGTACTAATAGCCTGACAGTTTGCTTTCTATGACTAGTTAGGGCCAAGTCAAAAGGCAGTCCCTGCCCTCAAGGAGTTCGCAATCTAATAAGGGAGACAATAAGCAGATATATACCAACAAGCTATGGATAAAGAGGATAATTCAAAGAGAAGAGCTATTAGAATTAGGAGGACTTGGGCAAGGCTTGTTGTAGAAAATGGAATTTTAGCTGGGCCTTAAAAGAAAACATGAGGCAGAGATAAGGAGGTAGAGCATTCCAAGTATGGGGGATAGTCAGAGAAAATAAATGCCTGGAGCTGAGAGATGGAGTTTCTTGTTCTTGGTACAGTCAGGAGGCCAGGGTCACCAGATTAAAGCGGGGAGGTAAGATGGAAAAAAGAATTGGAAATGTATGGGGAGCTAGCTTATGAAGGACTTTGTACACCAAGAGAGGATTTTGTATTTGATCCTGGCACTCCCAAAACTAGTAATAGTAAAAGGATCAAGATTCGTTACTTGAGTACAAATTTTTTAATAATCATCATTTGTGATAGCAACAATATTTAAATATGAAATGCACAACAGTTTTACAATATCACCTCAGCAATAAACAACAAAATTTCATTGACATGTTGACATACAACAGTATCATGACTATCTTAAATCAATTGGTGTGACGTGAATTTCATTTTAAAAGTTCACTATCAAATTTGTAATTTTAAAAAAAGAAAAAGGAAATTATCTTCCATATATCCCTGTAGCAGGCATGTAGCCTTACAGTTTGGTCCAAATACTCAAAATGATATTCCATTGGTAATTGTTAAAAGACTCCACAAATTCAACACAATCCCTTGGAAGTGACTGTGAAATCCTTCATTACTTTCTAGGTTCAAAGTACTATTGGTGTCAGCATCTATTCAGATCTATAACAACAATCCCTCAGCAACGTGATCTATGCCAGACCACAGCAAATAACACATTAGTTCAACACAAGAGGCATTATGTTAGAACAGAATAGCAAAACAGATAGCATCTTCTTTTAATCTCCCATACACAAAGTAGCACAACCACACTCAGATTCTCATGTTGCTGGAATCACATTCCTAGGGTTGTATTCCAAATGAAACATATCCCAGGACTCTATAAGCTTAACCTTTCCACATCCTACTGTGCCTTGTTTATTGTACCTCTGAATCAGATGCTTGCTGCTTCTCCATAGAGCAACTACTACTGCTTCCAGAGTTCTTCCCCACTGAGATGCTGCTATCAGTTACTGTTGGACTGGTTCTCCTTTGAGCTGATGCCCTCTCCACAGGAGTTTCTTCTTCCTCAAAGGGAGTTTTTTTCCCTTACTCTTTTGCAATACTGTATATGTTCTATGGAAGTTCTTTTGTTAGTCAGACCCATGGATATTCTCACAAAGCAGAGGAAATAGCCCTATATATAAGTTCTTTTTGTCAATTCCATTTTCCCTTCACAAAAATTACCACAGAGCCAACTGATACTTAGTCTGGAATAAATAAGTTTTTTTTCAGTTCTCATTATGTCCTGACAGCTAGAACCAAGCCCCTGTGAATTTCCTTGGACCTTCACTTAGCAATGTTGGAGGGGTGGGATGGAATTATGGTAGAGTTGTCAGCCTCTGCCCTGAAATATTTCAAACAACCCAGATTGCTTTCTTTCTTACATAAGCGAAAAGGTTAATGTAAATTTAAGCCATAATAAGAGTCATAGTATCTCAAAGGAGGGAGGTGACATGGACTGGTCTTCATCACAGCCAGGCCAGGTCTAAAATATTTTGCTCTTTTGGGCACTCATTTCAGGAAAAAATATTGGCAAGAGAGCATACATTCAAAAGTAACATCTTGAATGGTGAAGAGATTGTAGTAGAACCATTGAAGGAGTTAAGAATGTTTAGCCTTAAAGAAGATAAGACTTAAATTTGGGGAGGAGTATAATATCAGCTTTTAATTATTTTAGCAAGAGACCTAGGATAATAAATTGTAGCTATGTTACTAGAGCTCATCTAGTCCAACCTTCTTGTTTTACAGAAGCAGAAACAGACTCACAGATAATAAGAACTTATCCAGGTTCACACAGGTAGCATATAACAGGTTTTGATCTGATACCCTCTGACTCCCATCCTGATGTCTTCCATCGGAATTATTCACCTTGACCCAAAGTGGAATAGATGGAATTGTAAAAATTGAGGGAAAATGATTCAGTGGAGGAAAAAATACTTCCCAACAAGAATTATTGAATGTAGAGTGAGCTGCATTTGGGAAGTAGTAAAGTTCTTCAAGGGGAATATTGATGACTGTCAGTAATATCATGCAGAGAATTCTGGTACAGATTCAAGTTAGACAAACTGATTCTGAAGACTCTTCGAATTCTGGTATTCAAGCAAGTTTACAAAGCAATACCCTTTGTACCAGCAATGTCACTACTAGGTCCGAATCCCAAAAAGATCAAAAAAGAAGGAAAAGGACCCATATGTACAAAAATTGTTATAGTAGCTCTCTTTATGGTGGAAAAGAATTGTACATTCAAAGGATACCCATCAACTGGGGAACAGCTGAACAAATTGTGGCATATAATTGTGATGGAATACTTTTGTACTATAAGAAAAACCTGGGAAGACTTATATGAACTGAGGCTCACTGAAGTTAGCAGAACCAGAACTTTGTCCACAGTAACAGCAATATTGTGTAATGATCAACTATGAGTGACTCAGCTATTCTCAATAATGCAGTGATCCAAGACAATTCCCAAGGACTTGTGATTTTTTAAAATGCTATCCATCTTCAGAGAAAGAACTGATAGAGTACAAATACAAATCAAAGTGTACTTTTAAAACTTTCTTTATTTTTCTTGTCTTTCTTTTTAGGTCTATATTCTCTTTCACAATATGGCTAATGTGGAAACATGTTTTACATGACTGTGAATAAGCTTGGGGTAGAGGTTAGTGGTGCTAGAACCATGAGAATGCCAAGGTAGAGTTACCCAGAATGAATCTACACCCTGTGGGTAAAGTTCTTTTGAGGAACTTGCAACTTAATGGCAGTGAATATAAAGCCTATGTAGAAAAGGGGAAGGGAAAGGAAAAATTAAGCAATCCAAAGGGTCCAGGTATCTTGGGAGCAGGCGTCAGTGATATATGGATAGGAAAATGTAGGGGGTTTTGCAGAGATAACTTTGCAGAGATACCAGACATTGAGAGACAAAAGACAGGGTTTTTTATTAGTTGCCAGAGACATGGACCTTGGGGATCTGGTGCCAAGAGAGTCCTTGGGTCAGCCAGGGACAAAATCCTTGGCCCAGGAACTCCTGTGTCTGTTCTAATAAGAGAATGTGTTCTACAGCAAGAAAAAATTTTCTCACAGGGCAGGGACCTGAGCATCCCATCAACTGCATACATATAATCAATATCAAATTGCTTGCTTTTTCAAGGGGGGAAGGAACATAGAGAATTTAGAATTCAAAATTTTACAAAATATAGGCTAAAAATTGTTTTTACATGTTACAGGAATAAAATATTTAAAAGACCATGCTTGAACCCAAAGAAGGATTGAGAAAAATTCAGCATGCTCTCTTCAGTTCAAAGATGGAGAACTATGGGTGCAAAATACTGCATATACTGCTAGCTTTACTGAACTAGTTTTTTTTTAAGTTTTTTCTTAATAAATCCGTATTACAAGTGAAGAATCTCTTGGTAAGGGAAGGTGATTGAAATATAAACAACACTCCCATGAAAAGCTGTAGGTGGTTGTGCATAACCACTTGGGATCTGTCCCTACTTAGGAGTCTTTGGGAGACCCTTTACAGAAGCTGAAACAAAGAAACAGAGATAATAAGGACTTACCCAGGTTCACACAGGTAGCATATAATAGGTTTTGAACTGATACCTTCTGACTCACATTCTGATATCTTTTGTTGGAATTGTTCTAGTTGACCCAAGGTGGAATACATGGAATTGGAAAAATTGAGAGAAAATCACTCAGTGGAGGAAAAAATACTTCCCAATAAGAATTTTGTCTCTTCTTTTAACTCTTGAAACTCCTGTGAAGTAATAAATACTGAAAAGTAAACTCCATGAAAGTAGAGACCATGAGTTATTAGTACCCTAAATACAATAAATAGGCTCTTAACAAATGACTGTTGAACTATTATTGTATATTGGGAACTGTAAATTAAGGAAGACCTTAACTAAGTCTGAATCAAAGAAGCAGGTGGATCCAGCAGGGAGGCTCAAACCCATGTAAAATGTTCTTTAGATCAGTCTTTCCAGCCCCACTAAATAGAACTGAAGCACTTTTTTTGTTTGTTTTCTAATTTCTGAGATTCTGTGCTGTGAGTTTCTTTTCATTACCTTATTTTCTTTAATCATTAGCAAATTCCTATGTGGGAAATTCAATTTTCCTGTCTGGTTACTAGTCCAGTAGAAGAGACTGATCAGGACTGACTACCATCGGGCAGCCCCCTGCTGTGGGCCTGTCTAGCTGTAAGGAAGACTTAATT
Source organism: Petaurus breviceps papuanus (assembly GCF_028583685.1). Taxonomy (NCBI): domain Eukaryota; kingdom Metazoa; phylum Chordata; class Mammalia; order Diprotodontia; family Petauridae; genus Petaurus; species Petaurus breviceps. The sequence continues at coordinate 3,237,739 of NW_027187267.1, forward strand.
AGTCTATGAAGCTATGCTGGACATAAAGGCTTAAAAGTAAAATTAGTGGTAAAATTCCTGGGATCTACATGTTATCAATTTTTTTTTGCTATGAGGTTCTCTTCATTTGCTTAATTTTCATTAGTCACCAGCAACATCCTTTGTGGGAAACCCAACTTTTGTCTGGTTATTATTCCAATGGGAGAAATAGATCAGTTGAGTTTTAAGAACAGGAAACCTACAGCTCTTCCAAATACCCCTATGGAGGACACACTCTCTCTTTCACCCTGAGGTTGACTATAGATGGGGGAGGAGGGAATGGAAGAACCCAGCGTCCTGTGGTGGTAGCTTGTCATACTATGAATGTGGAGTTGTATATGTTGGAAAGAGAGAGAAATAGAGAACTATAGGACCCCTTCATAGCACAATACTGCAGTACTGGGATTCTGAGGCTACTAGGCATCTTTCTTTATGTTCCAGTGTCCCTGGAGGACTCCTGTACATCTGATTGTGTTGTGAGCTACATAAGGTTTTGGATAGAGAAAATACTAAAGGATTCAGGAAATAGAAAGCTTCTGCTAATATCTTGATTAAGTCATTTCTATGGTTTTTTGGGATTTGCAAAGTGCTTTACTCAAAGTAATACTATGAAGTAGTTTGTGCAAATATTAGTATGTTCATTTATAGTTGTAAAAACTGGGGCTAGAAGAGGTTAGAAAAACAAAAGGGCTAGTGATTGGTCATGATAACAATGCAAATGAAATTGCTATTAGGTTATTACTATTAGAAACTGCAATTAGTTATTACTATTGGACTCTGAAGACAGATCAAAGCATATTTTTTTCTGTATTTATTTTTCTTTATTTTTTTTGCAACGTGGCTAAGATAGAAATGTTTTCTACATGACTTCAGATGTATAATGGGCATTAGATTTCTTTCCTTCTCAATGGGTGGGGAAGGGAGTAAGGGAGGGAGAGAAATTAGGAATAAAAATAAACTATTCTTTAGACATTTTAAATGTTATTACTATTAGGCAGTTAGGTGCCTCCGTGGTTTCCTGAAGTCAGGAAAACCTAAGTTCAAATCTGGTATTGGATACTTACTAGCTGTTTGACCCTTGACAAATCACTTAATCCCTGCTTGCCTCATATCTATTAAAATGAATAACACCTACTTCTTAGAGTTGTTATGAGGATCAAATAAGATAGCATTTGTGAAGTGCTTTGTAAACTTTAACAGACTATACAAACACTGCTGTTAATATTTAGGTCACATTTCCATAGCACTTTAAGCATTATAAACTGTTCAAGTCTCACCAGTACTCTTATAGCCATTTTATAAGTGATGAATCTGCAGCTAAGAGAGATTAAGTAACTTGGCCCTGTCTCACAGATACAAGTATGAACCCATATGTTCACCATTGTCCTCATTCCACTGTACAACCCTGCTCTATGGAATGAGGTCAACAACAGTTGTGCCCTTGATTACACCTGGGCCCTTTCCTCTTCTCTTGGGCTGCTTACGCCAGAGTTCACTATACACTAAGGGGAAAATGAAAAGGGTATCAGCACCAAACAGAGGCGAACACTGAAAGAAGTTTTTACAAAAGGCACAAAAAGTCTTTGGAATGATAGCCAGAAAAATAGAATAGAACAAAGAAAGACAAATCCAGATGAAGCTGGATCAGGTCCAGCTTCATCCTGCTTGGGATCGGTTTCATCATGACTGCTGTCAAAGGGATCTTCCTAAAGTGCTGGTCTGACCATGTCAGCACACACACAAACACAAACACACACACACACAAACACACACAAAACCACACACTAAACTCCAATGACTCCCACATAAAATCCCACCTTCTACAGGAAACCTTTCCCAATCCTTAATCCTAATTCTTTTCCTCTGCTGATTATCTCCAATTTACCCTGCTTATATCTTGTTTGTACATAGTTGTTTGCATGTTGTCCCCTATTAGACTGTAAGTTCCTTAGGTAGTTCGTCTTTTGTCTTTCTTTGTAGCCCTAGCTCTTAGCACAGGGCATGGCATATAGCAAAATCATAATAAATGTTTATTAGCTGACTAGATTCTGGTACTACACCTCTAAGTTACAGGCTGTCCCAAACTCCCCTTTCAACTCCAAGCCCCACCTCCAACCTAACTTGCCTCCAAGTGACTTTCTATTGATTAGAGTTGTAACATTGAGCAGTGTTCCTCTAGAGTAGGTAGCTATGGAATGAATGGTCTATGGTAAATCAGGGCTTAGGGATTTTTTGTTTGTTTGTTTTTTACTGATAGGTTAGTGATGATTATACTGAGATCAGCAAAGCTGTTGCTGGAAGTTAATAGCCAAGGTAGCTTAAACAGCTACTTCTATGGATCTTTTTTTTTTTTTACCAATAAAAAAGCAAAGAATGAGCCTTCCTAGTTGGAGCTTCCCTGACCCCCGCCCTGAACATTTAGAGAAAGGAAAGAGAAGAATTGATGAGTTTTCAGTTTTAAAACTTCTAGGCTGTGGCTCAGTCATATCTGACTCTTCATGAGCAAAAATACTAGAGTGGTTTGTCATTTTCTTCTCCAACTCATTTTACAAATGAGGAACTGAGGCAAAAAGGCTTACGTGACTTGCCCAGGGTCACACATAACTAGTAAAAGTCCAAGGCCAGATTTGAACTCAGGAAGATGAGTCTTCCTAATTTCAAACTCAGTGCTCTATCCTCTGCACCACCTAACTACAGCTACTGATAGGCTTTGTTCACAAGATCAAGTAAGATGGAGAGTAGAGGAGCTATAAGATAATATTAAAATGTCCTCCTTTATTCTCTTCCTTTTTAGCTCTCTTGATCACTCATTATAATGGGCCTGAGTGTGGAGGGGATTTCAGATTGTGTTAGCTAATCTTGGAAGTCCCTTCCAACACTAAGTTTCTCGGAGAGCTTTTAGTGTTTTAGGGTTTTGAACTCACAGGATAAAAGGTAAGACATAATAAAAAAAATGTTATAGTATTATAGGAAAAATATAAGATGAGTAGAACACTTGATTTCTTCCTTCCCTCACACAGGAATTGAAAGACTGATGGATTTTGAGTCAATGACCCTGGTTTATATTTGTCTCTACCAATTATTACCCAGCTGACGTTTAGCAAATCCTTTAACTTACCCAGACCTTAATTCTTCTCCTTGGTAAAATGAGAGGATTTGACAAGATGGCCCCTGGTGTCCCATATTTATCTATTTTCCAAATGATCCTATGACTGGATTCTGCCAAAAATAATCTGTATGATCTTAAGCCAATGACTTCCCTACACTAAGCCTTAGCCTTTGTCTATAAAATGGGAGATTTGAACCTTAAATATCCCCACCCCCAGCTCCAATAATTTTATGATACACACACACACACACACACACACAAAATGAGATTTAATTTCTTAGGCAAGAAGGAGTGAATTGAAAAATCTGAAATACAAAGAGTAGTAAGGGCTTGTGCCCATGGTGGAAGCTTAATGACCATATAGCCCTTTTTCTTTTCTTTTTTTTTAAAGGAAAAAGATCAGGTATTTTGCTTCCATCCGGATATAAATTCAGTTCTTTCTGGTTCTTTCTTTGGATGCAAATATTTCTCTCCATCAAGAGTCTTTTGGGATTGATTTATATCACTGCATTGCTGAGAAGAGTCCAGTCTATCAAAGTTGGTCATTGCACATACATTGTGTCTGTAATTGTGTACAAATTTCTCCTGGTTCTACTCTTCTCACTCAATATCAGTTCGTATAAGCCTCTCCAGGTAAATATGAAGTCCATCTACTCCTCGTTTCTTATACCACAATAGTATTCCATAATGTGCATATACCACAACTTGTTCAGCCATTCCCCAATTGATGGGCACCCCCTTAATTTCCAAATCTTTGCTACCACAAAAAGAGCTGCTATAAACATTTTTGTATATATGGGTCTTCCTCCCACTTCTATGATCTCTTTGGGATACAACCCTAGGAGTGGTGTTCCTGGGTCAAAGGATATGAAATTACTTATAGCCCTTGGGGCATAATTCCAGATTGCTCTCCAGAAAGGCTGGATCAGTTCACAACTCCACCAGCAATGTATTGTTGTTCCATTTTGCCCAAATCCTCTCCAGCATTTGTCATTTTCCTATTTTGTCATCTTAGCCAATCTGACTGATGAGATGTGGTACCTCAGAGTTGTTTTGATTTCCATTTCTCTAATCAATAGTGATTTAGAGCATTCTTCATGTGCTTATAGATATCTTTAATTTCTTTCTCTGAAAATTGCCTGTTCATATCCTTTGACCATTTATCAATTGGGTAATGACTTGTATTCTTATAAATTTGACTCAATTCTCTGTATATTTTAGAAATGAGTCCTTTGTCAGAGATATAGGTTGTAAAGATTCTTTCCAAATTTCCCATCTCCCTCTTAATCTTGGTTATATTGGCTTTGTTTGTACAGAAGCTTTTCAATTTCATGTAGTCAAAATTATCCATTTTACATTTTATAATGTTCTCTAATTCTTGTTTAGTCATAAAGTCTTTCCCTCTCCACAATCTGACAGGTAAACTATTCCTTGTTTTCTGAGATTTCTTACAGTATCAACCTTTATACCTAGATCATGCACCCATTTAGACTTGATTTTGGTATGTGGTGTTAGATAATGATCTATGCCCAGTTTCTGCCATACTATATTCCAGTTTTCCCAGCAGTTTTTGTCAAATAGTGAGTTCTTATCCCAAAAACTAGGGTCTTGGGGTTTATCAAACAATAGATTACTATAGTCGTTGACTTCTGAATCTCACGTGCCTAATCTATTCCATTGATCCACTCCTCTATTCCTCAGCCAGTACCAAGTAGCTTTGATAACTGCTGCTTTATAATATAGATTGAAATCTGGTATAGCTAGTCTCCCTTCCCTAGCATTTCTTTTCATTAATTCCCTTGATATTCTGGAACGTTTATTCTTCCAAATGAATTTTGTTACTATTTTTCTAGCTCTATAAAGTAGTTTTTGGTAAATTAATTGATGTGGCACTAAATATATAATTTAATTTAGGTAAAATTGTCATTTTTATTATATTAGCTCAACCCAGCCATGAGAAATTGATATTTTCCCAATGAGTTAGATCTGATTTTATTTGTGTGAAAAGTGTTTTATAGTTGTGATCATATAGGTCCTGGGTTTGTTTTGGCAGGTAGATTCCCAAATATTTTATAATGTCTACAGCAACTTTAAATGGGATTTCTCTTTCTATCTCTTGCTCTTGAATTTCAATGGAAATATATAGGAATGCTGAGGATTTGTGTGGGTTTATTTTATATCCTGCAACTTTGCCAAATTTATTTATTGTCTCAAGTAGTTTTTTACTTGATTCTCTAGGATTCTCTAAGTATATCATCATATGATCTGCAAAGAGTGATAGCTTGGTCTCTTCTTTGCCTAATTTGATTCCTTTGATTTCTTTTTCTTCTCTAATTGCTACTGCTAACATTTCTAGTACCAGATGAATAAGAGGGGTGATAGTGCACACCCTTGTTTCACCCCTGATCTTATGGGAAATGCTTCTAGCTTCTCCCCATTACATATAATACTTGCTGATGGCTTTAAATAGATGCTACCTAATATTTTAAGGAAGGCTCCATTTGTTCCTATACTTTCTAATGCTTTTAATAGGAATGGATGTTGTATTTTGTCAAAAGCCCTTTCCATATCTATTGAGATAATCATGTGGTTTCTGCTAGTTTTATTGTTGATATGATCAATTATACTGATGGTTTTCCTAATATTAAACCATCCTTGCATTCCTGGAATAAGTCCTACCTGATCAAAGTGTATTATTGTTGAGATAAGTTGCTGTAGTCTTTTTGCTAGTATTTTATTTAGAATTTTTGCATCTATATTCATGAGGGAGATTGGTCTATAATTTTCTTTCTGTTTTATCTCTTCCTAATTTGGGTATCAGTACCATATTTGTGTCATAAAAAGAATTTGGTAGGACTCCTTCACTACTTTTCCTAAATAGTTTGTAGAGTATTGGAATCAATTATTATTTAAATGTTTGATAGAATTCACTAGTAAATCCATCTGTCCCTGGAGATTTTTTCCTAGGGAATTGACTGATGGCTTGTTCAATTTCTTTTTCTGAGATGGGATTATTTAAGTAATTTACTTCCTCTTCAATTAATCTGGGCAACTTGTATTTTTGTAAATATTCATCCATTTCCCTAACATTGCCAAATTTATGTGCATACAATTGGGAAAAATAATTCTTAATTATTGTTTTGATTTCCTCTTCATTGGAGGTAGATTCACCCTTTTCATTTTTGATACTCATAATTTGGTTTTCTTCTTTTTTTTATCATATTGACTAAGGGTCTATCAATTTTGTTGGTTTTTTTTTTTTCATAAAACCAGCTCTTAGTTTTATTTATTAATTCAATAGTTTTATTAATTTCAATTTTATTAATCTCTCCTTTGGTTTTCAATATTTCTAATTTAGTTGGGGATTTTGAATTTGTTCTTTTTCTAGGTTTTTCAATTGCATGCCCAATTCGTTGACCTCCCTTTTCTCTAATCTAATCATGCATGCACTCAGGGGTATAAAATTTCCCCTAAGAACTGCCTGTAATGCATCCCACAAATTTTGGTATGTTGTCTCATTATTATCATTCTCTTGAATGAAATTACTGATTGTTTCTATAATTTCTTGTTTGACCCATTCATTCTTTAAGATTAAATTGTTTAATTTCCAATTAGTTTTTGGTCTGTCTTTCCATGGCCCTTTATTGCATATAATTTTTATTGCATCATGATCTGAGAAGGATGCATTTAATATTTCTCACCTTACTGCATAGAATTGTGAGGTTTTTATGCCCTAGAACATGGTCTATTTTTGAGTATGTGCTATGAACTACTGAGAAGAAAGTATATTACTTTTTATCCCCATTCATTTTTCTCCAGAGATATATCATACCTATCCTCTCTAAAATTCTGTTCACCTCCTTAACTTCTTTCTTGTTTATTTTGAGGTTGGATTTATCAGGCTCAGAGAGGGGGAGATTAAGGTCTCCCACTAGTATAGTTTTGCTATCTATTTCTTCCTCTAATTCCTTTACCTTCTCCTCTAGGAATTTGGATGCTATACCACTTGGTGCATATATGTTAAGTAATGATATTGCTTCATTCTCGATGGTGCCTTTTAACAGGATATAGTTTCCTTCCTTATCTCTTTTAATTAGGTCAATTTTTGCTTTTGCTTTATCTGAGATAAAGATTGCTACCCCTGCTTTTTTTTACTTTAGCTGAGGCACGATATATTTTACTCCAGCCTTTCACCTTTACCCTGTGCGTATCTCTCTGTTTCAGATGTGTTTCTTGTAAACAGCATATTGTAGGATTATGATTTCTAATCCATTCTGCTATCCATCTCTGTTTTATGGGAGAGCTCATTCGATTCACATTTGCAGTTATGATTGTTATCTGTTTCTTTCCTTCCATCCTATTCCCTCCCCTGTTAATGCTCATATTTTTTCCCCCTTCTCCCTCCCCCCTTAATAGTTTTCCTTTTGACCACCGCCTCCCTCAGTATTCCCTTATCAGCCCCCCTCCTTTTTCTAACCCTTTCCCCTTACTTCTTCCCTCCCTACTAACCACCACCCCCCCTTTGGTAGACCTTCCCTCCTCCTACTGCCTGTAGGATATTTTTATATTTAATGAACTATGTTATTTCTTCTTTGCACCAAGAGTGACAGGAACAAATCTCATGAGAAGCTCCTCTCCCTCCCCTCTTTCCCTCTAAAATGATACTTTTGGCGTTTCTTCTCCATAGAGTCCTGTGCTTAACTGGTTGTTCTTCCCTCCTTGCACCAGAACCAATGAGGAAAAATCTCATATGATTCTCATCTCCCTCCCTTCTTTTCCTCTGCTATACTGTTTTTATTCTTCTTTGTGTGGCATAATTTACCCTTTTCCATTTTATTCATTCCTCTTCTTCCATTGCAGTCCCTTTGTAGCCCTTAATAAGATTTTTTTTAATCATCATTTTGTGTGTTTTATACTCATACCCTCTACTTGTCTATAACCAGTTTGCTCTTATTGCAGTGTGTGTGTGTGTGTGTGTGTGTTTTCCTTGTTTACCTTTCTACATCACTGTTGCATCTCATAATTGGAGGTTGAATTTTCCATTGAGTTCTGGCTTTTTTTATCAGGAAGGTCTGGAACTCTGTTATATCATTGAATGACCATCTCTTTGCCTGGAAGAATATGCTCAGTCTTGCTGGGTATGTGGTCCTTGGTTGTAACCCGAGCTCTTTTGCCTTCTGGAAAATTGTATTACACTGCCTCCGATCTTTCAGTGTAGAGGCTGCCAAATCCTGTGCGATCCTCACTGTGTACCCTCAATATCTGAATTGTTTCTTTCTGGGTGCTTGAAGTATTTTCTCTTTTATCTGGTAGTTCTGGAGTTTGGCCACAACATTTCGAGGACTTTTCAGTTTGGGATCTCTTTCAGCAGGTGTCCGGTGGATTCTCTCAATTTCTATTGTACCCTCAGGTTCCAGTACCTCAGGGCAGTTTTCCTTAAGGAGCTCTTGGAGAAGGCTGTCCAGGCTCATTTTTTCATCATGATTTTCTGGTAGGCCTATGATTCTCAGATTATCTCTCCTGGATCTGTTTTCCAGGTCAGTTATTTTTCCATTGAGATATTTTACCTCTTTTTCTAATTTTTTCATTCTTGTTGTTTTGTTTGACTAATTCTTGGTTCCTCATAGAGTTATTTGTTTCAATTTGTTTGATTCTAGTTTTTAGCAAATCATTTTCCTTGGTTAATTTTTGGAGCTTCTTTTCCATATCATACACTTTTCTTTTTAGAGAGATGTTTTCTTCATTATAATGCTTTTCTAATTCTGCAATTTTGGTTTTAAGAGAATTATTCATTTTGTCTTCTATCTCTCTCATTCGGTTTTCAAAGTTCCTTTTGATCTCATCTAGGAGAGCTTTCTGTGCTGGGGACCCATTCCCTGTTAATGTTTCAGCTGTGGGTGTGGAGTCCACATTGTCTCCCTCTGAGTTTGGTTCCTCCCTCTCAGGATAGTAGGACTCCACAGAGTCTTTGTAGTCTGCTTTCTACCCATTTTGAGGCAGGGCCCTAGCCACACCCTTCCTCTAAGGATCCCAAGCCTTTACTCTAGAGGGTTTTGCCCTGGGGCAATAGTTACTATGTTGTTTTTTTTTTTGGGGGGGGGGGGTTCGAGCAGGCAATGTTCACTCTGTCATTCTAGTCTTTGGAGGTCCGGATAGGGGCTTTTTTTTAAAATTTCTGGGCTATGAAGTGGTAGCCCCAGGAGTATTTGCTGTCTGGGACAGGGGCCCCTGCATTTGGTTCTTACCTTGCTCTTTCCAGTCCCAGCCCTTTGGTGATAGGCCTGGTAGGGGCCTTTGTGGTTGGTGGGACGACTTGCTCTCCTAGTTGATCAGGCCTCTTCTGGGCCTGCCTCTGCAGGCCGTGCCTTCCGGGCGCCGTATACCTATACCTCTCCATATAGCCCTTTTTCTGAGAGTTCAGCCTATTCTAGGACATGAGGACTAAAGGACCCACCAAAGTACACAGTTTTAATCTCTCCTGTTCACAGCACAAAGTCCCACATGAATATATCTACCATGTACCCCATGAGGGACTGAGTTTTATCAAACCTTCCCTGAAAAAGAATCCTGCTCTTGCCCAAGGATAATATTTAACTCAACCCCCAGAGAGTATCCTTGCTTTTGGGTCTTCCTCACCATGGGCTTCCCATCTACCCAGAGTTCAGCAATACCTGACTCTGACTCTCAGTTGGCACAGAAGTAGATTGGAGCAAAAGTGGTCTCAGGGACCTATCACCCACTCCAAAGGCATACATCTCAATCCCTCTCTTAAAGACAAGATCTCATTGTAATTTGACTCAGTGGCAAAGGAGAAAAGCCTACAACTTCTTATAAGGTCAGTGTAGACTTTTAGACACACAGTGAAGGCCTTCAGGGACTTCTATAGACATGGTCTCAGGATCACATAAGAATCTTGGGAACACAAAGAAAACCCACTCAGCTCTGGGGGAAAGACAGAAAAACAGAGAAGGAAAGTCAAGCTCTAGACAATTCAAAAATAGCTATCCTTACATAAATAAACAATATTAAATCCAACACATTTCCCACATCCCATACAGAGCATTCCTCTGACTTACCTTTGCAAAATCTCCTCCCCCATAACAAATCTCAGACACAGCTACAGAAAGCTCCTACCTGTCTGAGAAAGAGCATCTCTCAAGACTCATGATGACCAGAAAGTTTAGTGGCAGCTTCTTCATGTTCATTCTCTGTTTCTGCTCACTCAGGCCTGGGGGACGTAACCCTGACAGGGGACAACTGTACTAAAATCTCTAGGACTAGCTCTCTGACCTCTCCATATGTAAAGATTTGCTTCAAGATGATACCAGTCAGGATGTCACCAACAATATGTAAATGATTTTCCCAAACTGCCTGTTGGATTAAGGAATCAGGGTTATAGTAGCATTAAAGGATACAGGATTGTTTCTGATCCAGGAAGTTGATGTTAATCATTTATTAGAGGGATGGTTGGAGTTTCAAACTTTGGTAGAAATAGAAGAGTGAAGAATATAGATACTTTTAGAAAAGTTATGAGAATACGCCAGGACATAACTTTAAGTAATACATAAGAAATTCAGGCTCCTAAAGAACTCACTGAAGGTTATCCAAGCAGGAATTAAACATAGTCCCCTGGTATGCAGAGCACCTACTTCAGTCTCTAAGGTGCTGCAGTATCTAGGATACCAGAAGAGTAGTCTTATGATTTTGGTAAGCAGAAGCTGTGCACAATTGCCTTGTTGTAGGCACCAGTTTTATTCTCACCCTGAACTACCCCAGGCATCAGGTAAATGCATACCAAGCCGGAGCCTGTCAGCTAGCATCATAAGTTGGCCCATTATCCTGTGGTGGCAGAATCATAGTATAACAGAATGTCAGAGTTGGAATGACCTCAGGACTTATGGAATCCCACCCAATATTCATTAATGAATCCCTGCTACAATATGTCTCACAAGTAGTTATCCATCTTTTACAAAAATTCCTTTAGTAAAGGGAAAAGAAGTCTATTATGCTTTTGTGCAGCTCAATGTTAGGATTTTTCCCTAAAGCTATGCCTAAACTTGCTTCTTTGTAACTCCAAATTCCTTTATTCTCTAAGAAGAAACAGAGAGCCATCCTTCCTTTTTGTTTCAACTGTCTTCTCTCTTTTTTTTATTTTCTGATACGATTCAGTTTCTCTAGTGGCAAATTTACTCATTGGTCATTGGACAAGAATCTCACATGTAAAGGCTTAATAGTCGGGCTGATGTCTATAAACTATCTAACAACTGTGTAAAATCCTTAGCATACTCTACTCCATTTTACACCATTCTGACACCATTATATCAGAAGTTGAAGAGGATGACACAAAGGACTATTTTCATTTTTCTTTATTTTACAGGTTTCCATTGTCAAAGAATTCATCACCAAACAGCCTGCTATTAATGAACCTCTCATATTTAGGTATTCTGGTCCTCAAATGCATAAAGTCTATCACTGGGGGCTACACTCAAAGGCTTTGCAATTTGCCAGACCCAAGAATAGTTTGCATTTCACTGAAATAGACTTCAAGAATCTTCTGGAAATAAACTCAACAAATTTTAACTCTCTTACATGCCTCAGCTCTTTAAATACTTCAAGATGATTATTATGTCTCCTCAAAGTCTTCTCTTCTTTATTCAAGTGATCCTCACATTACATGAACTCTAGACCCTTCACCATTCTGGTTAACCTCATTTGTCAGCTTTCCAGCTGTCTGATTTCCTTACTAAAATTTGGTTCTTAGAACTGAACACAATACTCCATGTGTGGTCTTCTCAAGGATAGAGTACATTAGAACTATCACTTCCTTATTTCAGAAAGCTCAGCCACTATAATAGATCCCAAAATCATACTACTTTTATAGTTGCTATTTCATATTATTGACCTATAATGAGCTTGCCATCATCTATAATTATAATGCCTCTTGCATACAACCATGCCTCTCACCTTCTGTGCTTGTGAAATATTTTTTGTAACTCACATGGAAGACTTTATATTTAGTCCTATTAAATTGAGTTCTGTAGCTTTAGTTCAGCACTCTAGGCTCTCAAGATCTTCTTGGGTCCTGATTCTATCATCCAGTATACTATCTATCCCTCCCAATTTTATGTCATCTTCTAATTTAATGGACATACTATCTCTGTCCTGATCCAAGTCATTGAAAAAGTATCAAATAGCACAGGACCAAGTACAGTTTCCTTGGGCACTCCAATACAGACCTTCTGCCAAGTTGATAGTGATTGTTCTTGAGTTCAGTTATTAAACCCATCCTGAATACATTTAAATGTACCATATTCTAATCTATATCCCTCCATCTTCAGAACAAGAATAACATGAAATGATTTCTCAAATACTTTGCTAAAATATGGGTAAAATATGGGTAAATATCTATAGCAGACCTGCACAAGTTGTTAATAGGTAGGAGCCAAAATTAAAAAAGACTAAACTTCTTCAGAACACAGATAGGTTTTTAGTTATTCACTTTCCAAATAAATGTATAATTAATTATTAAGCTATTTTGCAAATAAACAATATTTTAAAAGGGAAATTTCAATTAATATTAACTAATTATACTTATTACTTAAGATTTTTATTTATAATGAAATCACATTAATGTTAAAAAATTACTTTGCTAAGAGGTACAAGTTTTAATACATTTTTCAGATTTTCTTACTATTTACATTTAGTTAATGGAGCATATTACACCTCTTGTAAGCAATAAGTTTATCGTGTTCCAGAATCATGTTTGAAATTGTTATCTTTACAAATCTGAAAACTAATCTTAGTAGCTGCCTTGTTTTCTGAGTTTTCTTTCTTGAAAAGCCATTATTCCCACTGAGATTTTTCAACAATTTGGATGCTTTTATTTGTTTTTCATTGGCATCAATTTGCTTAAGTCAGGATGTTTTGATTTGAAGTGGCGACCAAGGGAAGATGATAAAGTGTGAAAAGTGCTGGATGGAGGAGTTAGGAGATTTGGGTTCTAGATATGCTCCTTCTAGAACCTTACCTAGAAATAGAAAGAGGGCTAGATGTGAAGTCCAAGTAACTAAGTTCAAATGTGCTTCTATCACTTAATACCTGGTTCACCTTGAGCAAACCATTTAACTTTTCTGGGCATCAATGTCTTCCTCTGTAAAATGAAGCTAGACTTGATACCATAAGATATGCCATCTTTGACTATTGTTCTATAATCTATTATTCTATAAACTTGGCAGAAACTACCTGTGTGACCTTGAGACAGTGACTTAGCCTCTGACAGCCTCAATTCTTCATCTATAAAATGGAAGAATTTGTAGGAGATGATCTTGAATCCAGTTCTAATATTTATGAACCTGAAGCCCAGTGGGTAAAGATTCCAAAAGTAACTCAAATGAGTTACTCTTAGATTATTTCTTGTGCTCTCTACCTTTGCTACAAGGGCAGAATAAGGAGCATAGACATAATACAGCATTAAGTGTTGCAGTTTCATGGTGGGTTGTAGCAGTACCATCTCAAAGAATTCAGAGTCAGACCACCTCTAATCCAAGTATGGGCACTTATTGAGGATGGATGCCCCTTAGAACCAGAAACTTAGTAAGACAACACAGGTAAATTTATAGTGTAATGATGCTGATTACACAATAGAAATTATGAATATTAAATAGGCAGGTGGGATTTGTTAAGGGATTAGGTAAAGGGGAGGGGTTCTTTCTATGGTTCGGTGGTCAAACATCCTTGTGCTGCTTTCTGATTGGTTAGCTATCCAGTGAAGATGGATAGTTAGGTATTGTGGCTCTGTCTTGGTGTAAATGGATGATGTGATTATGATTGAGTACAAGGTTTAACCTCTTCAAATATGTTAATTGGATCTGGGGGCAGTGACTAGCTAGAGGATTGAGTCTTGGGGCAAAGGCTAGCTAGGGGCAGTGGCTAGATAGAGGCAGTGGTTTTATTGAGTCCAGGGGCCTGTGATATACTTAAAGCTAGATTGTGTGGTCAAATAAGGGCATGCCTGCTGTTCAGTGGAGTCAAAAAAGAAGTTAGAATATTGGATCTGGGGCAGCTTTACTAAGATTCCATCATAAGGAAGTAGTCATGCAAGTAGGAAAATAATAACAGAGTCTAAGATGTAGAAATGAAATTTAATTTCTTAGGTTAGAAGTAGTCATCAGAAAAGCCCAGAAGCTCAGAGGGTAGCAGGGCTCAGGCCCACAACTGAGGCTTAATGACCACATACCCCTTTTTCTCAAAGTTCAGCCCCTCCAGTCTAGGATGTTAGGACTAAACATCCCACCAAGGTACACAGTATTAATTTCTCCTGGTAACAACACAAAGCCCCACATGAATACATCTCCAGTGTCTCCCACAAGGGACTCTTTTGAAATCCTCCCCCAAAAGAATCCTGTTCTTGCCCAAGGATAATTTTTTACTTAATCCCCAGAGAGTATCCTTGTTTTAGGGCCTTCCTCACCATGGGCTTCCCATCTACCCAGAGTTCAACAATACCTGACTCTGACTCCCAGGTGGCACAGAAGTGCATTGGAGCAGGAGCAGTCTCAGAGACCTGGAACAACCCCTCTTTATTCCCCATTGAAAAGATATACATCCCAATCCCTTTCTTACACAGGAGAATTTCATTATAAATTGACTCAGTGGCATAGGAGAAAAGGCTACAGCTTCTTGTCAGGTCAGTGTAGACTTTCAGGCACACAGTGAAGGCCTTCAGGGACTTCTCCAGCAGTGGTGTTCAGGGTCACATAGGAATCTTCAGATTCTAGTGGGAATACAAAGGTTTTCCCATTCAGGTCTGTGGATAAGACAGAAGGGTAGAAAAGGAAAGTCAAGCTCCAGACAAATCTTAAATAGGTTCCCTTACTTACATATTAAGTCAGCAATAGAATGTCCAACATCTTCCCCAAAACCCATATAGAGAATGAGGAGAGTGGGGCTTGCAGAGCCGACGTGGCAGAGGAAAGCCAAGAAGTTGCCTGAGTTCTCCCAAGTTTCCCTCAAAAATGTTAAATCAAGCCTCTATAAGAATTCTACAGTGACAGAATTCACAAAAAGAGTTAAACAATTTTCCAGCCTAAGATAACTTAGAAGGACTTCAAGAAATGTCTGTGTCACTTGAGTAAAAGGGTAGTACAGCCCAGCACAGGTAAAACCAGGGGGAGGCTCTTAGCCACAGCAAAGATCAGCATCCAAAGCTCCATGGTCCTGGCTCAGCAGAACAATGGCATAACAGGCCAGCTGTAAGGGCTCCAATCCCAGCACAGCAGGCAAACTGCCAGCCCCAGAACACAAGGCACAAGAGGCACAACTAATCGAGGAGACCCTAGTTCAGTGGGCAAGCCACCAGATCCAGAGGCCCCAGTGCAGGAAACCAGTGACCAGACCCCTGGCCCTCATTGCAAGAAACTTAGGTCTTGAGCCAAAAAGTTCTCTTGGAAGAGCTCAAAAAGGATTTTAAAAATCAAATAAGAGAGATAGAAGAAAAATGAGGAAAAGAAATGAGAAAAAGCCCAACATCTTGCAAAAAGGAAGTACAAAAATTGACTGAAGAAGACAACTCCTTAAAAAATAGAATTAGCCAAATTAGGGGGGAAATTCCAGAAGAAACTAACTCTTTTTAAAGTACAATTGGAGGCAGAATCAAGATGGCGGAGTAGAAGCAGGACCTCCACACCAGGCTCCAGCTTCCACCTTCCCCAATTCATGTAAAAGGGGACTCTGAACAAACTTTGGAGCTACAAAACCCACAAAATGACACAGAGAAGCTAACCTCCCACTGGGGACAGCCCAGCAGGCCAGCAGGAATCGGCCAGCTCAGCGATCTGGGAGCCAAGCATTGCCCAGCCCCACACCAAGGTTTTATTTAGCCCCAGGGTGGGCCTGACCAGCTGCCAGCAGGAGGAGCTCCAGAACACCAGAAACTGTGACCGTCTCCAGAATGATCAACATGTAGATGCTAAGGACAAAGTGAGAGGTCAGTGCACTGTGGACTTTGGGACCCAGTAGTTGGGAGTGTGTAGGCTTTTGCCCCCAGGGCAAGAAGCCGCTGAGGAACTGCAGCTGTGCAGCCACCCCCACATGGCAGCTTCAGCCCCTGGTCTGCAGAGTGTAGGGGAACCAAGCAACCAGTTTGAGGGGTAATCACTCTTGCTTTAACCTTCTTGGATCTGGATTGCAGTCTAGGGTGGAGGTCTTGGGGTGTGTGTCCAGCTGGTCAGAGCGTGTGGAGGCTTCAGAGAGGGCACCCAACTAATACCTCTGGCAGCTGAGCAAACCCCAGAATTTGGTATGAAGATTTCCCTACTGTGGCAAAAAGCCCAAAAGTCAAGTAATTGAGTGGCAACATGACCAGACAAAGGAAACAGAAGAACCCAACATTAGATTCCTATTTTGGGGACAAAAAGAATCAAAGCATGGAACAGGAGGAAGACAGTGAAGTCAGAACTCCTGTACCAAAAGCTTCAAAGGAAAATACAAGCTGGTTACAGGCCATAGGGGACCTTAAGAAGCAGATAAGAGAAGTAGAGGAAAAATTGGGGAGAGAAATGAGAACGATGCAAGAAAATTACAAAATGACAGTCAACAGCCTGACTGAGGAAAATAACACCTTAAAAAACAGACTAACTCAAATGGCAAAAGAGGCTCAAAAAGGCAATGAGGAGAAGAATGCCTTAAAAAGCCAAATTTACCAGATAGAAAAAGAATCTCAAATGCTCACTGAGGAGAATCATTCCTTCAGAATTAGATTGGAGCAAATAGAAACTAATGACTTTATGAGAAATCAAGATGCTGTTAAACAGAGCCAAAAAAATGAAAGAACAGAAAGCAATGTGAAAAAATATCTCACGGGAAAAACCACTGACCTGGAAAATAGATCCAGGAGAGATGATTTAAAAATTATTGGACTACCTGAAAGCCATGATCAAAGGGAGAACCTAGAAATCATCCTCCAAGAAATCCTCAAGGAAAACTATCCTGATGTTTTAGAGCCAGAGGGCAAAATAGAGGTTGAAAGAATACACTGATCACCTCCTGAAAAAGATCCCAAAGAGAAAACTCCTAGGAGTATTATATCCAGGTTCCAGAATTCCGAGATCAAGGAGAGAATATTACAAGCAGCCAGGAAAAAACAATTTGAATATTGTGGAAACACAATCAGGATAACCCAGGATCTGGCAGCTTCTACTCTGAGGGATCAAAGGGCTTGGAATATGATATTCCAGAGATCAAATGAGCTGGGATTAAAACCAAGAGTCACCTACCCAGCAAAACTGAGTATCATGTTTCAGGGGGAAATATGGTCCTTCAGTGGAACAGAGGACTTTCAAGCATTCTTGCTGAAAAAACCAGAGTTGAATAGAAAATTTGACATACAGATACAAGAAGGAAGAAAAGAATGAGAAGGTAAACAGGGAAAAGAAATCATAAGGAACTTATCAAAGTTGAACTATTAACATTCCTACATGGAAAAACAATAATTGTAACTGATGAAACTTTTCTTAGTATGAAAATAGTTGAAGGGAACAGAAAAATATATATATATATATGTCTATATATGAGGGCATATGGGCATATGAATACATATGAGAATGTGTGTATGTATTTTTACAGGTATACATAGATAGAGGGCGCAGGACCAATTTAATAGAAAGGGATGATACTTAAAAGGTGAAATTAAGAGGTGAGAGAGGAATATAATGAGAGGAGATGGGGAGAGACACAATGGGGTAAACTATCTCATATAGAAGAGGCAAGGGGAAATGGTTACAATGGAAGGGAAGAATAGGAAGGCAAAAAGGGAATGGGTCAACCTTATTATCATTGAATTTGGCTTGAGGAGGGAATGAAATACACAATAAATAGGGTATCTCATCCTACAGGAGAGTAGGGGGGAAGGGGTGAGAGGGGGGGATGATGGAAGGGAGGACAGACTGGGGGGGAAGGAAGTTGGAAGCACCTACTTTTGAAAAGTTATGGGATCAAAGTAGAGAATAGAACAAGTGGGAGGTGGGATAGGAGGGAGGGAAATATAGTCAGTCTTTTACAATATATCTACTATATTAATGTTTTTAATTAGCTACACAATATATCTACTGTTAATATTTTTAATTAGCTACACATGAACTGCTTATCTTCCCAGTAACGGTGGGTGACAAGGAAGGAAGGGAATGAATATGGAATTGAAAGTTTTAAAATCAAATGTTTAAAAAAATGTATATGTGTATGTGTGTATACTATTATTAATATTGTTTTACATGTAATTGGGAAATAAGATATACAGGCACTGGGGCATAGAGATACACCATGCCCTACTGGAAAAGTTGAAAGGGGTATGGGAGAAAATATGGGACAGAGCAGATTGGAGGAAGGGATATCCTGTGGGACTGCTATTTTGGGGCGGTGGGTAGGGGGAAAATGGGGAGAAAATTTGTACCTCAAAATCTGGTGGAAATGAATGATGTAAATCAGAAGTTAATAAAGCATTTGAAAAATGAAAAAATAAATAAATTAAAAAGAAAAGAAAGTAGAATTGGAGTTCCAGTGGGGCAGAGCCAAGATGGCAGCATTAAAACAGGAACTCCACTGGGCTCTGGCTCCAACCACCTCCAATATCTGTAAAATATGACTCTAAACAAATTTTAGAGCTACAGAACCCACAAAGTGACAGAGGGAAACAATTCTCCTGCTGAAGGCAACCTGGCAGGCTAACAGGAAGGGTTTATCACACTGGGCTGGGAGCCAAGCATAGTCCCATGTGAGCTGCAAAGTTCCAGCCCTGGGGCAGCCCTGACCAGTGGCAAAGAACTGCCAGAGCAGACTTCAGGAGAGTGAATCACCAGCAGCTGTGGTTGTTTCCAGACTTCTCAACCCATAAACACCAAAGAAAAAGTAAAAGGTCAGTGAAGAACTCTGTTGGAACCAGGTGATGGAAGAGCATGATCCAGCCCCTGCCCCTGGGGCAAGAAGTGGTAGAGGTGCAGTGGCTGCAGCTGCTGCCCTGTGGTTGCCTCCAAAACTCCTGGCCTGCAGATTGTAGGGGGACCAAGCAACCATTCAGAGGGTAATCTCTATTGCTTTGACCTGCTCAGATCTGGATCACAGTCTTGGGTGGTAATCCTGGGGTGTGTGGCAGTGTGCCAGAGCTTGAGGTGTCTCTAGAGAGGGTGCCCTCCTCAGACTTCTGACAACATTTGCAAAAACCCCAGCAATTTGGGACATAGCTTGATCCACTCTGGAAACAGAGTTTTACCATGGCAAAGAGTTCAAAATTCAAGTAATTGCCTGGCAAGATGAGCAAGCAGAGGAAGCACAATCAAACCATAGAATCCTTTTTTGGAGACAAAAATATCAAAATATGGAACCAGAAATCAATGAAGTCAAAACTCCTACATCAAAAGCTTCCAAGAAACATATAAATTGGTTACAGGCCATGGAGGAGCTCAAGAAGGATTTTGAAAATCAAGTAAGAGAAGTAAAGGAAAAATTGGGAAGAGAAATGAGAATGATGCAAGAAAATCAGGAAAAGCAAGTCAACAGCCTGCTAAAGGAGACCCCAAAAAATACTAAAGGAAATAACACCTTAAAAAATAGACTAACTCAAATGGCAAAAGGGCCCAAAAAGCCAATGAGGAGAATGCCTTAAAAAAATCAAATTGCACAGATGGAAAAGAAATTTCAAAAACTCACTTAAGAGAATAATTCCTTCAAAATTAGATTAGAGAAAATGGAAGCTCATGACTTTATGAGAAATCAAGATACTTTAAAACAGACCTAAACAAATTAAAAAATAAAAGGCAATGTGAAATATCTCACTGGAAAAACCACTGACCTGGAAAATAAATCCAGGAGAGATAATTTAAAAATTATTGGACTACCTGAAAGCCATGATCAAAAAAAGAGCCTAGAAATCATCCTTCAAGAAATTCTCAAAGAAGATTGACCTGATATTCAAGAAACAGAGAGCAAAATAGAAGTTGAGAGAATTCACCAATTGCCTCTTGAAAAAGATCCCAAGAAGAAAACTCCTAGAAATATCATAGCCAACTTCCAGAGCTCCCAAGTCAAGGAGAAAATATTACAAGCTGCCAGGAAGAAACAATTTGAGTACTGTGGAAACACAATCAGGATAACACAAGAGCTAGCAGTTTCTACACTAAGGGATCAAAGGGCTTAGAATATGATATTCCAGAGCTCAAAGGAGCTAGGATTAAAACCAAGAATCACCTACCCAGCAAAACTGAGTATAATGCTTCAGGGAAAATATGGTCATTCAATGAAATAGAGGACTTTCAAGTATTCTTGATGAAAAAACCAGCACTGAACAGGAAATCTGACTTTCAAATATAAGAAGCAAGAGAAGCATGAGAAGGTCACTTGGATTCATAGCTAAGTGCACTCATACTTCATCAGTGATAGCAGTCAAGATGAAAAAGGTATCAGCAGGGAAAATTTGGAAGTCGATTGAATTTAACAAATTTGTTGGGAAGTCAGAAGGCCCTTTTCCAATGGAGTCATCAACATATTTTATGGTCATAAAGCACTGACTCTAATGTGAAGCTCTTCAACAAAGCTCAGGAGAAATCCCATCTCCTTTGAAATTAGATACCAGTAAGAGCTCTGGCAAAGCTTAGGACTAGAGTAGGTTATTAATGTAGCTACTTAATGGGCTGGCCTAAGAAGAGTCACAGGCAAAAGAGAAGATTGGCAAAGTCTACACAAGGAGTTAAATTTTAGCTAAATGGAAACTATGAAGATGAAGTCAATGCGATGACACACCTATGAGTACAGTCCAGACGTTGCAGCATGAAAGGAGGAGGAACCTAGCTTCCTCAATCCACTGCAATTATTCAAGAACGGCATTAAAAGATAGCTTCTATTTCCTTAGATGGCAAACCTTAATTAAGGCAACATGACCAAAATGAAATCAGCTGGAAATATGTGAAAGTGAAGTTAAATAAAAGCGTCAGATATTCCCTTGTTAAAAAAAAAAAAAAGTAGAATTGGAGGGTCCAGAAAACCTGGAGGGGACTGAATCACTGGCAGCTGGGGTGGTTTCCAGACTTCTCAACCCACAACACCAAAGACAATTTAGAAGGTCAGTAGGAAAGGTCTGTTGGACCTGGGTGAGAGAGGAGTGTGGTCCAGCCCTGGTCCCAGGGCAATGGCAGCAGCAGCAGAAGATGCTTCCACAACTCATGGGCCACAAATGAGGTGAGGGGAGGGATTAAGCAGCTGATTAGAGGGGGGTTGCAGGGATCTCTTTGCTGGCACTGAGGCCGGATTCTCTTTCTTTGCCTGTGCTTAGATCTGGGTCACAGTCCTAGGTGGTAGTCCTGTGTATAGGAGGAGCACTGGCATGGTAAAGCTTGTGGCAGTGGTGGAAAAGGAATCCTCCTCACAGTTCCAAGGCAGAAAAGAGTGCTTGTGATCATTCACAGACAAGATCACAGGTCAAAGGAGGAGTAAATACCTCTCCTTTGATTATACCACCATGGAAGAACTAAAAATGTACAGGTCCCTAGAAGTATCTCTGAAAACAGCTGCATAAAACCCTTGCATCTTGGGACAGTACACCTTCTACCTGAGAAGCAGAGTCCTACCTTAACAAAGAGTTAAAAAGCCAAACAAATTGGCTGGGAAACAGCAAAAAATAACTATAGAATCTTACTTTGGTGACAAAGAAGATCAAAACATACAACCAGAAGATGAAAAAATCAAAGGTCCTACATCCAAAGCCTCAAAGAAAAATACCAATTGGTCTCAGGTCATAGAAGAGCTCAAAGAAAATTTTGAAAATCAAATAAGAGAAGTAGAAGAAAATTGGGAAGAGAAAAGAAAGTGATGCAAGAAAATTATGAAAAACAAGTCAACAGCTTGCTAAAGAAGACCCAAAAAATACTGAAAAAAATAATACTTTAAAAAATAGTCTAATCTAAATGACAAAAGAGGTCCAAAAAGCCAAAAAGGAGAATGCCTTAAAAAGCAGAATTGGCTAAATGGAAAAAGAAATCCAAAAGCTCACTGAAGAAAATAATTTCTTAAAAATTAGAATGGAGTAAATGGAAGCTAATGACTCTATGAGTAGTCAAGAAATTATTTTACATAAAACAAAAGAATGAAAAAATAAAAGACAATTATAATATCTCATTACAAAAAACAACTAACTGGGGTGGCCAGGTAGCACAGCGAGTAAGAGCACCGGCTCCAGTGTCGGAATGACCTGGGGATCGAATCCGGGCTCAGATACTTAGCACCACACCCAGAAATAACTGGCTGTGTAATCTTGAGCAAGTTACTTAACCCCAATTGCTTTTAAAAAAAAAAAAAAGAAAGAAAGAAAAAACAACTAACCTAGAAAATATATCCAGGAAAGATAAATTTAAAAATCACTGGACTACCTGAAAGCTATGATCAAATAAAGAGATTAGACATCATCTTTCAATAAATTATCAAGTAAAATGGCCCTGATATTCTAGAACCAGAGGGCAAAATAGAAATTGAAAGCATATACCATTCACCTTATGAAAGAGATCCCCCCCCAAAAAAAACTCCTAGGATTATTGTAGCCAAATTCCAGAGTTCCCAGGTCAAGGAGAAAATAATGCAAGCAGCCAGAAAGAAGTAATTCTAGTACTGTGGAAACACAATCAGGATAACACAAGATTTAGCCACGTCTACATTAAGATATCAGAGGGTTTGGAATATATTCTAGAGGGCAAAGGAGCCAGGATTAAAACCAAGAATCTCCTACCCAGAAAAATTAAGTGTAATCTTTTTGTGGGGGGGGGGGGGCGAGGATGGATATTCAATGAAATAGAGGTCTTTCACACATTCTTGACGAAAAGACCAGAGCTGAATAGAAAATTTGACTTTTCAAATTACAAGACTGAAGAGAAGCATGAAAAGGTAAACAGGGAAGAGAAATCATAAGGGACTTACTAAAGTTTAATTGTTTACATTCCTACATGGAAAGATGAAATTTGTAACTCAAGAAACCTTTCTCAGTATTAGGGTAGTTGGAGGGAATATATATATATAAACAAAGGGCACCAGGTGAGTTGAATATGAAGGGATGATATCTAAAAAAGAAAATTAAGGGGTAATAGAGGAATGTATTGGGAGAAGGAGAAAGGGAGAGGTAGAATGGAGAAAATTATCTCACATAAAAGAGGCAAGGAAAAGATTTTATAGTGGAGGGGAAGAGGAGGGAAGTGAGAGAAAATGAGTGAACATTGCTTTCATCAGATTTGACTTAAGGAGGGAATAACATACTCATTCAGTTGGATATGTAAATCTATCTTACCCTACAGGGAAGTAGGGGGGAAGGGGATAAGAAGGGGGAGGATGACAGAAAGGAGGGCAGATTGGGGGAGAGGATAATCAGAAGCAAACATTTTTGAAGGGGGACAGGGTCAAAGGAGAGAATAGAATAAATGGGGTGGGATAGGATGGAGGGAAATATAGCTAGTCTTTCACAATATGACTATTATGGAAGAGTTTTGCATAACTACACATGTATAACCCATAATCAAATTGCTTGCCTTCTCAATGAGGGTGGGTGGGGAGGGAATTTGGAATTCAAAGTTTTAAAAATGAATGTTAAAAATTGTTATATGCAACTGGGAAATAAAATATATAGACAATGGGGTATAGGAATCTATCTTGCCCTACAGGAAAATAAAAAGAAAGGGGATAAGGGGGGCAGGAAACAGGTGTGAGATAGAAGGGAGGGAAGATTGGGGGAAAGGATAATCAGAATGCATGCCATCTTGGGGTGGGGGAGGGGAGAGATCGGGGGAAAAAATTTGGAACTCAAAATCTTGTGGAAGTGAATGTTAAAAATTAAAAATTAACTAATTAATAAAAAGATTTTTTTTCAAAAAAGTAGAATTGTCAAATGGAAATGGAGGTACAAAAGCAAACTGAAAAAAATAATTCCTT
The DNA here is from genome assembly GCF_028583685.1 of Petaurus breviceps papuanus. NCBI lineage: Eukaryota > Metazoa > Chordata > Mammalia > Diprotodontia > Petauridae > Petaurus > Petaurus breviceps. The sequence continues at coordinate 3,261,818 of NW_027187267.1, forward strand.
AAAAACTAGAATTGGGCAAGTGGAAGCTGATGACTCTATGAGACATCAAAAATCAGTGAAACAAAATCAAAAGAATGAAAAAATAGAAGAAAATGTAAAATACCTCATTGGAAAAATGACTGACGTGTAAAATAGATCCAGGAGAGAACATATAAGAATTATTGGACTACCTGAAAGCCATAAACAAAAAAAGAGCCTGGACAGCACCTTTCAAGAAATTATTAAGGAAAACTCCCCTCATATCCTAGAACCAGAGGGCAAAATAGTAATTGAAAGAATCCATGAATCACCTCCTGAAAGAGATCCCACAATGAAATCTCCAAGGAAGATGGTAGCCAAATTCCAGAACTATCAGATAAAGGAGAAAATACTTCAGGAAAACAGAAGGAGCCACAGTCAGGATTACATGAGAGCTTCTACATTAAAGGATTAGAGGGTTTGGAATATGATATTCTGGAAGGCAAAGGAGCTTGTATTACAGCCAAAAATCAACTACCCAGCAAAATTGAGCATAATATTTCCAGGGAAAAGATGGACATTCAGTAAAATAAGAGACTTTCAAACTTTCCTGATGAGAAGAACAGAACTGAACAGAAAATTTCATCTTCAAATACAAGACTCAAGAGAAGCATAAAAAGGTAAAAAGGAAAGAATCAATTGGGGAATGGCTGAACAAGTTGTGGTCTATGAATGTAATTAAATACTACTGTGCTAAAAGAAATGATAAACAGGTGAATTTCAGAAAAACCTGTAAAGATTTACATGAATTTATGCTGAGTGAAGGGAGCAGAACCAGGACAATATTGTACACAGTAACAGTAACACTGTGTGATGATCAACTACAATTGACTTAGTTCTCAGCACTACAATAATCCAAGGCAATTACAAAAGACTCATAACAGAAATGCTATCCACATCCAGAGAAAGAACTATGGAGTCTGAATACAAATCGAAGCATATTATTTTCACTTTGGAGGGCTTTTTTGGTTTTGAGGTTTTTGCAGCTTTTCCCTTTTGTTCTATTTCTTCTTTCATGACGTGACTAAAGTGGAAATGTTTCCATGATTGCACATATATAACCTATATCAGATTGTTTGCAGAGTGGAGAGATGGGAGCGAAGGGAGAAAGGGAGAAAAATTTGAAACTCAAAATCTTATAAAAATGAATGTTGAAAACTATCTTTACATGTAATTTGTGGGGGGGGGGGGAATGCTATTTACAAAACAACCAAAAAAAGAATGCCTCTGATTTATCTTTGCAAAGTCTCCTCCCATACATCACATCTCAGACACAGCTATAGATATCCCCTCCCTATCCCAGCAAGAGCATTTGAGAGACTTGTGATGACCAAGAAACACAGAGGCAGTTTCTCCATGTTCATTCTCTACGTTTTCTCAATCAGGCATTGGAGAGATAGCCCCAAAGAGAACAACTGTAGATGAGATCTTCAACTCATTCTCTGAGATCTCCTTATGTAAGGATACACTTTGTAAGGATGTATTGCCATATCAGTCAGGAAGTTAGCAAAAAAAATTTGTAATTGATTTTCCAAGTTTTAGATAAAGTGATTCATGGAAGATATGTCTACTAAGAATCAATGGGAGGAACTGTGAAATTGTAATCTATCAATTACTTTTAATCGATTTCTTTTAATCACATATATCATTCTGCTCTTATAAATCATAGTAGGTTAAGAAGTGTATATATAACCCTGTGCCAGCTGACAGGGCATTGATTCTAGCTAACTTCCCTATTAGCCACCTTCCTATTTTTGCAAAGCTGAGCTCCTACAGGGCTTAGCTGATGAGCTAGGTTCCTCATTCTTATTAAAAGCCTTGTTATCGATGATAAATCATAATTATTGCACTATCAATTATAGACACATGGGGCTAGAAATGCCCACACCTTGAGTATTGCTAATCTGTTCAAGTTCCCTACTTCTATAAATGTTTCCTGTTCTTCTCAGAGATGCTTACACAAGACAGACTTCCATGATGATAATGGAAACTCTTATAATACCCCCCAACCAATCAGAAAACATAAACACCCATGTTAATCAATATCATGTTCCTCAAATTGTGATCAATATTCCTCATTTATTGTGTATGTTCCCCTTTCTAATGTTCCCCATTTATACCTATAAAATGCTCTGTAAGCTTGTAATGAAGTCCTTGTACCAACTTAGTCGTCTTGGATCCATTTTATTGGCAAAATGTTAGCCAATGATAATAAACTGTGCTTAGAAGTTCTTTGCCTCAGTTTCTCTTATTTGCATATTTCAATTATGACAATAGGACAGACAGATAGATTATACACATACAGCAATAAGTAAAAATCCTTAGGTGAGCACCAAATTCTCTTCCCCTTTGAATTACCCTAGGATTCAGGTAAAAAATAGGAAGGGCCAAAGTTTTCCAATTGGTTCCATAAGTTGAGCCATTATACTGTTGTTACAGAATCAGAAAATAGTAGAATTGGAGTAGTTCAGAATTCTCAATGGGTATGGAATCCAACCCCCACACACAAATCAATACCATCACAACACACAATACACTCAGTAAGTATTTACCAAGACTAAAAGGTAATTAGGTAGTACAGTGGATAGTACACTGAGCCTAGAATCAGAAAAACCTGAGTTCAAATCCTATCTCAGATAATTACTAGGTATGTAACCCTGGGTAAGCTATTTAACTTCTATTTGCCTGTTTCCTCAACTGTAAAACAGAAATAGTAATAGCACCCACTTTTAAGAGATGTTGTAAGAGTAATTGCAAAATATCTAACAAAATAAATTTTTTAAAAAGAGTTGTGAGGATCAAATGTGATAATATTTGTAAGGTATTTAGCACATTGCATGACATATTGTGTTCTTCCTTCCTTGGTTTGCATACTATCAGTAAAAAGAAAAAGCCTAAGGCAGCTTAATTCACATTTCTGTATCTCAAAATGTTGGTAATAGTCTTTCCTGACACTAAGTCTCTTTGAGGCTTCAAATTCTTTTGTTTATTTTTATCCAAGGATATCTCCTCATTTTTTAAGGCAAGAATGACAATAGTGAGATGATTCAGTTTCTCAAGTAGTATGTCTACTGAGAGTTATTCTTTGGTAAAGGATCTCATATATCAATTACAAAAAAAAAAAAAACAACCTGCAGTGAAATTTGTAGACATTAAGAACTGTGTAATTTGTTTGCTTCCCTTGCTCTTTTTCTAACACTTTTACTTTGGTTTACTTTGAAAATAGAAGGGAACTACACAAGACTGAGGGTCAATGTACATTTTCTTTTGTCTCACATATTTCCTTTGTCAAAGAATTCATCACCCACCATCTGCCTACTGGTGATGAACCTCTGTAAATTTAACTAAACTAATCCTAAGAAAACTGATAAGGTCTGCTGCTGGGATTGTACTCCAGCATGAGGGAGCCTGCCAGAGTTTGTGTCTAGAATCCCTTCAGGAACTGTCTGGAAACAAGTAGAATTCTAATAGCTCTTACATGCATGGTCCAGCCCTTTAAAAATGTGAAGTTATCATGTCTCCACTGAGACTTCTTTACTCTATACTGAATTTTTTTCAGTTCCTCCAGATGATCCTCATATAATATGAACATGAGACCCTTGACCATCCTAGTTACCCCTCTCTGGACACTCCAGTTCACTGATATCCTTTGTACTTCATGGTGCCCCAAATCAAACATAATACTCCAGAGGTTATCTAACTGGGGCAGAGTACAATAGGACTATCACTTACTTTTCCCAGGAAACTCTAGGATTCTTACTTACCTCAAGTTCACACTAGCTTTTTGGCTTCCCTTTTGTACTATTATATATTATTCCCTCTAACCCCACTCTCAAAACTTCTACTCACCTGGGCAGATTGAGTTCCAAGTCCATTATTCCTTCATTAAAGTTCTAGGGCAGGGATGGGGAATCTGCAGCCTCAAGGCCACGTGTGGTCCTCTAGATCCTCAAATGCAACTCTTTGACTGAGTCCAAGTTTTACAGAACAAATTTTTTATTAAGGGGATTTGTTCTGTGAAATTTGGATTCAGTCAAAGGGCTGCTCTTGAGGACCTAGAGGGCTATGTGTGGCCTCTAGGCCACAGGACCCTCACATAAGGTCTACCATTGTCGAGGGGAAACTCTGAGGGCCTGGGGTTTAAGTCTTCACTGATGTGCTCTCAATTGATTGTTAGTCAGGGTTAATTAGCTTTATTAAGGGTATTTACTATGCAGATATAGAAGTATATTTTTTTTTTGCCTTTTTGGAGGGCAATTGGGATTAAGTAACTTGCCCAAGGTTACACAGCTAGTTTTTTGTGTGTGGGTGTTAAGTTTAGTCTGAGGCTGGAACCACACTCGGGTGCTCCTGACTCCAAGGCCGGCACTTTACTCACTGTGCCACTGTGATAGTAATGGCAATTAAAGATTCCCCTGTATTGGCTTGGTTTTCAAATTGATTGTGTTAAAACCCAGAGCTTGTTAATCCCACCTGTGGGATGGACTAGTTGATGTGAAAAGAAAGTCCTGAACTGGGAGGAGCTGGTGACGTAGATTTGCAGAGACAAGAGAGAGGCAGAAGAAACTTTTTTTTTTTGGAAGCAGCACCTCGTGGAGAGAGAGAGACTAAGAGAATTGCTGGTGGCCACTTTGAATTGCCCTGGACTTTTGAGACCTGCCCCCTGAGCTGCCAAGGACTGAGGAGACATGGCTGTTTTGCTGGTACTTTGTCTGTCTGTTTTGATGTTGTTTTGCCAGATTTGTCCACTGGTGAAAGACAGTCCTTTTGTTGAAGAAGTCCTGGAACCTGGCTGTTCGCTAAGAAGCCCTGAGACTGTCCTGCAGACAGAGAGTGAATACTGTCCACTGGTGAGGGACAGTGCTATTGTTGCAGGGGTCTGGAGACTGTCCTGCAGACAGAGTGAATACTGTCCACTGGTGAAGGACAGTGCTGTTGTTGCAGGGGTCTGGGAGCCTTTCTGTTGGTTCAGAAGCCCTGAAGAAGGATTTTCTTGTTGTATGTTTACAGAAATCCTGGGAGAGGGCTTTGCTAATGTGTTCAGGGGTTCTAGGACTGTTCTACAGACCAAGGATGAATTCATGAAGGGACTGGCAATGTATCTTATGGCCTTGCTAAGCCTTGTCTCCCCAGGAACTAAGATTGCTGAGAACTTGCCTCGTGTCGTCAAGATGAAGAAAAGACCTCCATTTGGGTATTAAGTGCTGTGTTTAAACTTGATGTAACTCTGGGGTAGATTCAATTGTGATCCAGGGGTGGGGAACTTTTGACCTTATTGTGCTCTGTGATTGACAAATGAAGGTACTTTACCTATGTTTGGAAACTAATCTCCATTTGAGAAGAGGGGTTTTGTGGTGGACCAAATGAAGGTATAGCCTAGGGGTGGAGAAGTATTTAGAACAGGGACTTTGTAATTGATTGAATGATTGGAAGGTCCTGGGGTGGGGTAGTCCTTGGAGATTATTTAATCACATTTAGTAAATGCTGTATTTGGAATGATGTCATGTTTTGATCTTCTCTGTTCTGGGTTTGTTACTGAATAAAATGGAGAGCACCTATGCTGGTATTCTGAACCTTGGGAAGTTGCCTTTCTTTTGGCATTATATTACAGCCACCTAGCCGCCCCTAAAAAGTATAATTCTTATAGAAACATACCCCCAAACCAGGGGCTCACTCTTCCCTTACACATAGAAAGTACCTGGGGATAATGGTATCAAAACTAAAGAACACACATTATCAAAAGGTAAATTCACAGCTTCTGGTCATTACAAGTACTTTTCTCCCTTTGTGGAGTCCTTATAAAGTCTCCTTAGGTATAACTCCTTGCTAGATTCCAGTGCCCTTGTAGAAACCTATGTCTCTCAAATCTCAGTGCAAACACTGCTGTCAGTCACTCATGGTCCAAGGGCACTGCTACTAGCTCTGGTAGACACTTGCTACCAATGCTAATAGGAATTTCAAATCTTCTTTTGACATTCACAAGGCCTTCACCTGATTAGTGGGGCTTGAGAGGGATATGGAAGGAAAGAAATTCCCTCCTTTTCCTCCCAATTCTCTCTCAGGAGTCCTTCACCCAGGGACTCAACACCTTCCAATACACCTGCTGCTAGAACCTGCAATTTGGTACTGACTTGCTGGAACCAGGAGTTTGTCTCATTCTTTTAGCCAATCACAAGACATTTCCTATGTGGCATCATCTATTTTTATCCAATAAATAACACACTTCACACTCCTTTCCAATTGATTAAGAACTTATTCAGAACTATTTTTTTCCATAGGAAATTGCTTACTAGTAGATTCAATCCAGTGTTCTGATATGTAAAGATATTTTTAGTATCCTAATTCTGTCAATTATTGTGCTCTCTATCCTTCCTGGTTTTGTGTTATCTTCTAATCTTATGAGGATGCAATCTATGCCTTTATCTAAGTCACTGATAAAATTAAAATAATGTGCTACTAGAGACCTCACATAAGGTCTACAATATCACTCTTTGAACCTAGACATTCAGCCTCTTCTAAAGCCCTCAAATTGTACTATCTCCCTCACCCATCTGTCTCCATCTTTATAGTGGTAATAGAATAATATGTTTTATTGAATGTTTTACCAGAATCTAGGTAAACTATATCAAGAGTATTTCCCAGATTAATCTCTTCCCCTCTGAATTACCCCAGGCACCAAATGAAAAATAGGAAGGGCCAAAGGTTTTCAGTTGGTGCCATAAGTTGACCCATTATAGTGTTGTTACAGAATACAAGAATGGCAGAATTGGGATAGTTCAGAATTCTCAATGGGCATGGAATTCAACCCATACATACAAATCAATTCTATCCACCACAAACTCAATAAATATCAATATCAATTTATCAATAACCTTGTCCAAAAAAATGACACAAGGTTAGTCTGACACAAGACTTATTCTTAATGTGCCTATTTAGCTTTTTGAGACTATCACTTCCATTTTTGTTGTTGGGTCATTTCAGTCATGTCTGATTCTCTGTGACCCCATTTGGGATTTTCTTGGCAAAGATCATGGAGTGGTTTGCCATTTCCTTCTCCAGCTCATTTTATAGATGAGGAACCTGAGGCAAATAGGGCTAAGTGACTTGACCAGGGTCACACAGGCTAGATTTGAATTCAGGCCCTCCTGACTCCAGGACTGGTTCTCTATTCATGTGTCACCTAGCTGCTCACTTCCCTTTTTAGATATTCCTTATCATCTCTTTAAAGATCCATTCTTGGGGCGGCCGGGTAGCACAGCGAATAAGAACACCAGCTCCAGTGTTGGGATGACCTGGGGATCGAATCCGGGCTCCAACACTTACCACCCACCCAGAAACACCTGGCTGTGTAACCTTGAACAAGTTACTTAACCCCAATTGCTTAGGGGTGGCCAGGTGGCTCAGCAAGTAAGAGCACAGGCTCCAGTGTCAGGATGACCTGGGGATCAAATCCGGGCTCAGATACTTAGCACCACACCCAGAAATAACTGGCCATGTAACTTTGAGCAAGTTACTTAACCCCGATTGCTTAAAAAAAATCCATTCTAAATTTCCTTAGGAAAGTAGTTCACAGGGTTATAGCTTCTTCATTCCAAGTACTTCCCTTCCTTAATTATTATGACGTTTGGCCTTCTCCATTCCTACTTATTCTGAAGAGTATAGTGTTCCTGGGTGCTGTTCTCTGCCTACTTTGTTTCATGTGACTTTTTTTGTTCTATGAACTACTTAAAGTCTTTGGCAGAGAAAACATGAAAAGGTTTATGGATTATTCATGATGATCAGACTGAATCACTGTAAACTCATTTTAGGATTCTCAAGGCATTATATATAGATCATGTAAATACTGTAATATCCATTTTATAAATGAAGACTAGGGCTAGGGGAGGTTAAGTGACTTGGTCCTGGTCATAAAACTAGTATCAGGGCGCAGATGTAAACCCAGGTGTCCCAACTCTATTTCCAGTGCTCATCCTACTACACCACACTACTTTAATGCAAGAGATCAGCAACAGACAATTGTATCCTTTAATTTTTTTCTGATTAACAAGCGATTGTTTTTCTCTTCTCCCCCCATGCCCTCACCCCTCCATCGAACAATAAAAAAAAAGAAAACTCTCATAACAAATATGTATAGTGAAAACAAAACAAATTTCCATATTGCCCATGTTCAGAAATGGATGTCCCATTTTTCATGTTAAGTCCATCATTTCTCTGGTAGGAGATGAGTAACATGCTCCATCTTCAGACCTCTAGAGTCATGGTTCATCAACATACTGATCAACAGTTATGTCACTGGCTACTCCTTCAAAACCACTTCCTATTCTCTTGGGCATGCTTATGCTAAGTCCATGATGCCCTGACAACAGTATGCTAAGGGGAAATGAGGAAGCTGCCTAGTTAGGTGATCACAAAGAAAAGTCATAGACAAACATAGGAGGTCTGAACAAAGCCTTTGGACTGGTGGCCAGTAAGATGACGTGAGACAAAGAAAGATAAATCCAAGGGAATTGTCCTACATTCAGTCAGCCTCCAGCCTGCATGGGGACTGTGTCATTACAAAATCTCCATGCATTAGGACCCTCAGTCTACCCATGAGCTGTTCCAGACTCTCCCTGCAGCACTCCCTTAGGACTATCCTATCTTCGCAGGTCTGGCTTTTGATAATATTCTGGACCAGGTCTAGCTTAGGCCAATCCAATGATTCAGGCTCAGGATTGAATGCAATAAAACATTCATGTATTATAACATCCCATAAAAATAAATTTACAGCATTCACAATGATTGAAAGGATATTTTCCAAAAATAGATCCCCACTCACCAGAGCAGCTAAAATGAGTCTTGCATTGTAGTCAGTGACAAAGAAGGCCAATCAACAGGTCGAGTCCTACTTACCAACCAATTCCTAAAGTCAGCTTCTTTCCCATCTTAAAAGGAAACCTGCTCCTACCATAAGTATCAATTGTCAGACTTAGGCTGTGCTCCTCTTGGTTATAGAATGGTCAGGTATAAATGGGTTATTTAACAGTGATTTGGTGAATATCACTGGACTCTTTATAGACTATTTTTGGAAGGTTAATGGCAAAGATAGTTTAAAATACTATTTCTTAGGACCATTTGTTTTACCAATAAAAATGTACTTTCTCTCTTGAGGCTCTCTTGGATCCCTCTCATGCTTGACTGAATTCAGCAAGTCCAAATTATTAAATGTTCAAAACCTCTAGAATAAGCTTTGGTTCACATGGCACAGACATAAGTGGAATCCAAGTAAAGGAACTACAAGATTATATTTAAATGTCTTTACCAATTTTGTAATTTTTTGGTTCTTTTGAGACTCTAACAATGGGCCTCAAAGAGAGGGAATTCTGGATTGCTTGGATCGCTGATCATACTGATTAGATATCCTTAGTCCTCCATTCAACTGTAGAATTCTAGGACAGTACTGTATACCTGGTAAGATTGTGATATTCCAGGAGAAAATATGTCATAAAATTATAAAGAAAAAGTGATGTTGTACAAAAAATTCTAGATAGGAGAGTTGGGGATATGGATTTTAGAAACACTCTCCCCTTTACCCAAAATTAGAAAGAGGACTGGATCTGAATTCAAAGAACCTAGATTGAAACCTACCTTTACCACTTACTGACTAAGATGAATAAGTCACTAAACTCTGGAGCTCAGTTTCCTTGTTTCGAAAATGAAATATTGAACTACATGACCTCTTATACCCCATCTTTATCCCTTATCCCATGGCTCTACAACCCAAATCTGACACAAACTAGCTGTGTGATGATGAGATAATGACTTCCCCTTCCTTAGTCTTGGACTCTTCATTTATTAAATGAGACACTTTAACTAGAGGACCTTTCATGTCTATCCCCGCTCTAAAGTTCTGTAATTGATGCCTTTGGAAATGAATAAAACTCCCAAAAGTGATTCATTTCCTCTCAAGTCATTGTTTGTATCTTCTTCTTTTCTGCAAGAAGAGCAAAGTATGAAGCCTGGAACTTATCCCTATAGTACCTCTGAGTACTAGAGACAGCTGTGCATACTGGGAAACACAAAGAAGGCAGGAAACTGAGACATATGGAAAATGAAACTTAATTTCTTTGGGGGAAAGAAGCAATCCTAAGAACCTGAATCTCAGAGGCCAGCAAGGGCTCATGCCCACAGCTGAGGCTTAATGACCACATAGCCATTTTTCTCAAAGTTCAGTCCCCTCCAGTCCAAGATATTAGGACTAAAGTTCCCACTAAGGTACACAGTATTAATTTCTCCTGGTGACAACACAAAGTCCCACATGGACACATCTCCAATGTCTCCCACCAGTGATTGCTTCTCATCAAACCCTCCTCCAAAGGAATCCTGTTCTTGCCCAAGGATAATCTTTGATTGTTTCTCCACAACATACCCCTGCTTTAGGGCCTTCCTGACCATGGGTTTCCCATCCACCCAGAGTTCAGCAATGCCTGACTCTGACTCCCAGGTAGCACAGAAGTGTCTTGGAGCAGGAGTAGCCACAGGAACTTGGAACTTTACCGCAACATTGCCCACAAACAAGCTGAACTTGCTGTCCCCTTCATGAAAGAGGAGGATCTCATTATCCAATTTCCGAGTGGCAAAAGAGAAAAGGTTATAGCTTCTGGTCAGGTCAGTGTAGACTTTTAGGCACACTGTGAAGGCCTTCAGGGGTTTCTCTAGTTGTGGTATTAGAATCACATAGGAATCCTGAGATTGTCTTGGAAACACAAAGGCTTTCCCACTAAGATCTGTAGGAAAGGAAGAAGGGCAGAGGATGAGTCAAGTTTCAGACAGTTCACAAATTGTTTCCCTCATTTACATATAAAATCGACAATTGAAAATTCAGTACCTCCCTGCATCCCATATGAAGAATGAATCTGAGTTCTAAACTTTGTAAAGCCTCCTTTCCCCTATCACATCTCAGACACAACTGTAGATAGCCCCCACCTGTCTGTGCAAGAACATTTGAGAGACTCATGATGACCAGAAAGCACAAGGGCAGCTTCTCCATGTTCATCCTCCGCTTCTGCTCAATCAGACCATGGGGAAGAGAGAACATCTATGGATGAGATCCCCAACTGGTTCAGGGAGCTCTCTCTTTGTAAGGACCCATTTGGTGAGGGTTTATATCCACACCAGTCAGGATGTCAGCAAAAACGTGTAAATGATTTTCCAAAACTACCTTTGAGGTTTATGAATAAGGACTATAGAAACAAAATCACCTCTGAGCTGAGAAATCGATGTGAGTTATTTATTAGCGAGATGGTTGAAATTTAGCCTTGATGGGGGCACAAATTGAAGAGGTAGAAATGAAAACAGCATTGGGTCCTGGCAGGAAGAGTCTTGGGGTCATATCTTCAATGTATAGGCAGGAAAACCAGGCTGCTAGGACCTTACCTCAGGTTATAAGGAACCTTAAAGAGCACAGTTCCCTAGAAGCAAGTACAGCCTTCAATCTAGGAGCTGCCATATCAAGGAATCCAAAGTAGTGTTGTGAACAAGGCAAGCAGTCCTGAGGTAGAGACCTGATTTTCTTCCACTCTGAGGGAGATAAAAAATAAAATTAGGGAGATGTCAGAGCCTCTCATCAGGTACCTTGGATTGGCCTAGGCTGCTGTTGCAGAATCATAGAAGGTCAAAGAGGGAAAGGACTTCATTAGCCATCTAATCAAACCCAGAGGCACAAATGAATCTCTTCTACAACACACATGACAAGTAGTTATCCAACTTTTGTCTAAGGGCCTGGCATGATAAAGAACCCACTATTTTCTGAGGTGATCTATTCTGATTTTGAGAGATCTTTCCAGGCATCACACCTAAGTTGACCTCTTTGTAACATTTACCAATTGTTCCTACCGTGTTTCCCCGATATTTTTGGACAGAAAAACACCAGAGGGCTTATTTTCAGGGGAGGGCTTATTTTAATGAACATTGACAGCAATTTTAATAAACAGGTAAATGTGAACAAAAAAATGTACCTTTATTCAATAAGCAAATCACTGGGGAAGAACAGGATGACGCGCTCACTGTTGCAGCTCTGATTGGATGCAGCTCGGAGCACGGCGTGCGTTTCACGGGGGGGGGGGGGGG
>NW_027187267.1:3274043-3303179 GCF_028583685.1 Petaurus breviceps papuanus
GGGGGGGGGGGGGAGAACAGGACGGTGCATACAGAGGGTACCGTAATGTAGCGTGTAGCACAGGAGATCACCTTCACTACAGTGGCAATCTCAATAGGGCTTATTTTCGGAGGAGGGCTTATTTTAGAGGAATCTTACACAGTAAGGGGAGGGCTTATTTTCAGGATAGGTCTTATTATCGGGGAAACACGGTAGTTTACTCCTTTTGGGGGAAGACAGAAAAAAAAGTCTGATCCCCCTTCATTTATCCATTTCATTTATCCCTCAGATTTCCATCCATCAGATAGATCCACCTGACATGTGATCCCTCTTTAAATACCTGAACTCAGCTATTTCCCACTCCTACTCCCAACCAGTCTTCAGCAGACTAAACACTGCCACTTCTTCAAAGGATCCTTATAATGAAGTTTAAGTCCTTCACCATTCTGCTTTGTCTCCTCTAGACACCATCCAATATATCAATACACTTCCTAAACTGTGGTGCTGAGGAACAAATGCAATATTCCTGGTTTGGCTTTCACTGGGCAGTATGGGAATAACTTCTCCTTACTCCTAGGTATTTACCCATTTTGATGCAGCTAAAGTAAACTTTTTGGCTGCCACCATCATACTTGACTCATATTGAACTTGTGGTCCATTATAACCACTAGATTTTTTAAAGATAAGCAATGACTGCCCGATTTTGCATTTAAGAAGCATGTTTTTTAAAATACCTTGTAAGATTTTACATTTATCCATCAGACATTTGATCTTACGAGATGCAGCTAAAAGCTCCAGCCATTCAATATCATGATTTGCAAATTTGATGAGCATTTGATGGGCAGCTAGATGGCAGAGTAGAGCACTGGTCCTGGAGTCAGGAAGACCTAAGTTCAAAGCTGGCCTCAGACGCTTACTAGCTAAATGACCCTTGGCAAATCACTTAACTTCTGTTTGCCTCAGTTTTCTTATCTGTAAAATGGGGATAAAAATAGTACCTTTCAGGTTTGTTGTGAGGATTAAATGAAATTATAATTGCTGCAAGCTAAGCACAATGCCTGGCACATAGTAAGCACTATATAAATGTTAGATATTATTATTATTATCCCATCTATGTCTTTCTGTAAGTCATTGATCAAGTGTTAAATAGCACAGGGCCATTCCCATAGCCCTGGAATGTGTCACTGGAGAATTTCTGCTAAACTGATATTGAGTTATTAATGACAACTTGTTGAGTCTGGTCATTTGACCAGTTGTGAATTTACCTCATTGAGTTGTCAACTATCACACACCTCTTCATCTTTAAAATAAGAAAACCATAAAATATTCTGTCAAATATTTGTAAAAATTTAAACTATAACTCAGTATTCTACCAATCTGATAGTTTAATAATTCCCTCTTCCCCAAAAAGAGAAAATAAGGTTAGTCAGGATGGCCTATTCTCTTTGAAATTCTGCTTCCATTTCTAGAGGTTCAGCAAGCATCTTTTTAATAATATGTAACTCTGGGCCCCAGAAGGAGTGGAGGTTTAAGGATCCCCTCCACAAAGGGTCCCAGCTCTAAAGTCATCTAAACTAGACTGAGTCTTGTGGGAGCCTTCCCTACCCCAAAGAGAAGAGCCAAGCTATTTCTGGTACACTCTAGCTCATTATTTATCCACCTCCAGAGTCCTACTGAAAATCTCTTAAAAATCTAACCTACAGAGCAGCTGGGTAGCACAGTGAATAGAACAGCAGCCCTGGAGTCAGGAGGACCTGAGCTCAAATCTGGCCTCAGACACTTAACACAAAATTATCCATATGACCTTGGGCAAGTCACTTAATCCCAAATTGCCCTACCTTATCCCCTCCAAAAAGCACAAAAAATCTGAGGGTTGGTTTATCTTTAGGGTCTCCCCTCAAAGGTATTAATGAGTTCAAGTAGAAAGGTACTTGTATATAATAGTAAAAATCAAGTATATGACAGCTATTTATTTCCTTCACCATAAAAGAAATGCTTAAAACCAAAAGAATCATATACATGCATTAACAAATTCTGAAACTGTGAAACAGTACCCCATTAATCCTAAAATAGTTGTCTAGGATAAAGGGAAAACTTGTTGGATTCAAGGAAGCAAAGGAACTCAGACAGAAAAAAATATATATGAGTCACTCTAAGGACTTACAAAAACCTCTAAACCAATATAGAAACTCAGCACTGCTATTATGCTGACCTAGTAGGTAAAGACTGCTGGGAGACTTGTGTTATTCTTGAGTAGATTTCACTGTCACCTTGGTCTGCACTATCTAAGCAACAACTCAGGGTGTAAGTTGTTTGGCCAGTTAGGTTATGGCTTGGGCTGTAAGATTCCAGGATGATCTTATCAGTGGTGATCTCCTCCTCTAATAAGTGGCACAGTTGGAGGCAGAGCCAACATGGCAGAGTAGAGGCAGCAACCCAACATTCTTCTCTAAGCAGCTTTAAAATAACATGTCAAATCCACTTCTGGAGTGGCATAGCAAACAAAAGGTCACAGAGAGACATTTTTCTAGCCCAAGGCAACCTCAGAGGTCAGAAGGAGAGATATGTGACAATGGGGTGGAGGCGAGTCCAGAGCACATGCATCAGCAACACCAGCAATGGACCTTGGAAGTAACTGCAATGGCAGTACCAACAGCTTCAGGAGTTCTCAGTCTCAAGATGGTTAGGCGATTGGACAAATAGTCAGAAAGATACTACCAGAAACCATGAACTGACCCTGGATACAGGACTGGGTGCTATCTGGCAAATCAGTTGACCAAATGCAGGTCTGAGTCACATTTCAAGGACAGAGAGGAGAGATTGTGGCTGCAAAGAAGCAGGGGCCCTAGCTGGAGTTCCAAGGAAAAAGCACTAGTGCTTGTGACTGAAGGGGAGCAGGGGTCTTTCCTGGGTAAAGATCAGAGCACAGACTATGAGAGCAGTTTTCACACCTCTCCCAGAATCATACCACTTTGGAAGTATCACAAAGAGTGAAAATAAGGGGCTAGAAAAAATCTATTAAGGTTCAGCTGAGGAAAAAAAGGAACATATAGAAATAATTGCCTCAGGCAAAAAAATAGAACTAATTAAAAGAGATAATCAGAAAAATTACATTTTGCTAAAAATACCAGAGACAATAAAGCAATATCAACACTAAACATATACACACAAAATGGCAGAGCATCCAAATTCTTAAAGGAAAACAACAAGTTAAAGGAGGACATAGACTGTAGAACTATACTCATGGGAGACTTCAACTTACACCTCTCAGAACTAGATAAATCTAATGATAAAATAAACAAGAAAGAATTTAAGGAGATGAATAGAATTTTGGAAAAGTTGTATATGATAGAGCTCTGGTGAAAACTGAATGGAAACTCTATAGAAAGAAATACATCTTTCACCCAACTGTACATGGCCCCTACATAGAAACTGATAATGTATTAGGCTATGAAAACCTTTTTAAATTAATGGCATAGTTACAAGAAGTACCTCTTACTTCCATTCATCACTCAGATTTCAAATCCCCTGAATTCTCTAGATTATGAGGTCTTTCTAAGGAATACTATTCAGTTACCTGAGCTCAGGGAAAGAAACACAAAGCAACTATAAAATATTTTTATATAAATAAAGGAAGATAAATAATTGGAGATCTTTCCAACATTCACTTTTGGGTTCTGCTAATATAATAAAAACCTGAATCAAATCCAATCTCAGACACTTACTAGCTGTGTAACCCTGGGCAAGTCACTTAACCTCTGTTGCCTCAGTTTCCTCAACCGTAAAATGGGACTACCTCCCAGTTCTGTTGTGAGGATTAAATGAGATAATATTTGTGAAGTGTTTGGCACATAGTAGGCCCTTAATAAACATTTATTTCCTTCCTTCCCATCTAGAGGATAAAACCAGGAGCAATGGGTAGAGGTTGCAAAGAGGTAGATAAAGACTTGAGGTCAGGGTAGGAGGGTGCAATATGCTTCTTAACAATTTTAACTCTTTAAATTTAACTCTTTAAAAGTAAAATGAGGGGGCAGCAAGATGGTACAGTGAATAGAGCACTGGTCCTGGAGCCAGGAGGACCTGAGTTCAAATCCGGCCTCAGACAATTAACACTTACTAGTGTGACCTTGGACAAGTCACTTAACCCCAATTGCCCTGCCTTCCCCCTTCCAAAAAGACAAAAACAAAAGTCAAATGAACTGCTTTTGAAGGTGGTGGTTCCCTGTCATTCGAGAGACTTGGGTAATCATTTGTAGAGTATGGTACAGTAGAATTGGACTTCAGGTATGGTTTAAGTTAGATGGTTGCTGAAGTCTCTTCTACCTCTAAAATCCAGGGATTCTGTGATCTCTAATATAACTAGCTATGAGGATAATGAGTGGTGAGCCAGGCTAATGGGAGCTAACAGATAATGATTAATAAATTTTGTTGCTGTATAATCACAGGAATAGCATGCCAATGGTAGTATGACCTGATTGGGATAGTAAGTAAGTAATGGGATGAATTCCAATGAGATGGAACAGATGATAAGCAGTGAGTGGATTGAGTTAATATAAATCTTGTAGAGATAGTAAGGAGGATATAAATGTTATGGGGGCTCACAGCTGTAGTGAGTAGTGTGCTGAGATGATGTTTCTCTGAGGTATCTTAAATTCTTCCTAGTTAATGCCCCACTGAAAGCCTGAAGTTGCCAGAACTCCCCAGAAGGTTCATAAGGGAGTAAAAATGTGAGATCATCTCTTTGTTTCAACATGTTGTTCCATGTTCCTTGGAGTGGCAAATAGGATATCTTTAAACCTGACTCTCTGTGTGGTTGTTGTTGTTTAGGAAAAAGTAGAACCCACTCAGAGATTTTTTTTTTACCTTTTCAAATTTATTATTTTTAACATTCCCCTCTCTCACCCTCTGAGAAAACAAGCAAAATTATATCAATTATACATGTCAAATCATGCACAATATATTTTCATATTGTGACATGACAAAAAAAATAAAATAAAGCAAGAAAATTATTCTTCCATTGGCACTCATAGTTCATCAGTTCTCTCTCTGGAGATGGATAGCATTTTTTCATCATGACTCCTTTGGAACTGTCTTGGATCACTGTATCTATTGATCAGAGTAGCCAAGTCTTTCACAGTTGATCACCATTACAACACTGCTATTACTGTACACAATGATATTCCAATTCTGCTCGCTTTGCTTTGCATCAGTTCATACAGGTCTTGCCATGTTTTTCTGAAACCACCCTGCCTTGTCATTTCTTATAGCATTCTAGCACAATCACAACTTGTTCAGCCCTTTCCCAACTGATAAGCATCCCTTCATTTTCCAATTCTTTGCCACAACAAAAAAAAGTTGGTATAAATATTTTTGTATGTGTAAGCCTTTTTCCTTTTTTAAAATCTCTTTTGGGTACAGACCTAATAGTGTTATTTCTGGGTCAAAGAATATGCACAGTTTTATAGCCCTCTGGCTGTATTTCCCAACTGTTCTTTAGAATGATTGGAACAGTTCACAATTTCATCAACAGTTTATTAGTGTACCTATTTTCCTTCATCCCCTCCAAGCATGTGTCATTTCTGAGAGGTATAAGGTGGTACCTCAGAGTTGTTTTAATTTGAGTTCTTTAATCAATAGTGATTTAGAGCATTCTTATGTGATTGTAGATAGCTTTGATTTCTTCTTTTGAAAACCTCCCATTCATATCCCTTGACCATTTATCAATTGGGGAATGGCTTTTATTTTTATAAATTTGACTCAGATCCCTATATATTTGAGAAATGAGGCCTTTATCAGAGAAACTTGTTGTAAAAACAATTTTATGTTATTTCAATGTGTATGGTACCTTTTAGCAAAATGTAATTTCCCTGATAATCTCTTTTAATTAGGTCTATTTTTGCTTTTGCTTTGAAATCATAATGCTACCTCTGCCTGCACTCTGTTATCTTGACTTTACCTCCTCAGAGATCATTCACTGATACTTGGGAATAACTACAGTGTTGAAGCAAGGAGATTGTCCTGCTGACCTCCATCACACTGGAGAGGTTTACACTCATCACACCCAAACCAATACTTCTAACAAATTCCCCATTATGTTTGTCTCCACCGTCTCTAAGACCTGAGCACCCCAACTCAAAAACTTTCAATTATTTCCCTGATTTATCAGGTGACCTCAGTCTTCCCATGCAATGTTGGTCCTTTGTGTTGTAACTATATACTGATTCAATTTGCCCCTTGCTTATCTCTTCTAGTTCTCTTTTTTCTCCAGTTGTGTTCTCTTGTTATTTGGATTTAGACTGGAATGTCCCATTCTGTAATCTCATCATTTACTCTGTCATCCCTAAAGTTACCAAAAGAAGCTTCCAAACAGCATGTTTCTGGGAATTGACTACAAAGCATGTTGGTTCATTGGACTCTGTTGGATTACACAAGGAGAGAGGAGGTTTACAAAACATTCCAGGGACAACACAGGATTTCAACATAACCCATGAATGAATGTTGCTTTTTATAAAGGGAAAGCCAAATCTATGACTGGAAAAGAGCAAATTGTCCCCTCAGTGACACAGCACAGCCCCTGATCATTCTTGAGGCCATCTCTTTCTATCTCCACCAAGTTCTAGTTCTCAAAAGGCAGCACCAAACATTTCACCAGGTATGAGATGAAGATGGACAAGGCTTTGGCTTCAGGATCTAGGGTCAAATCCTGGTTCTGTGACTTAACACCTATGCTACATTGGGCATGTCACTTCAGAATCTGTAGTTTTGGACAAAAACATCTCTACAGAGTCCTTTCCAGTTCCCAATCCCATAATTATATGAATGGTCTTGATTCAAATATTCTCATAACTTATGAGCAGAAATTCTGAAGAGTTTAAGGATGGTTTTCATAATAAAAATTCTTCATCATGAGTTATAAAGAGATGACTTTGACTCATCACCTTATCTCCCTTATCTTCAGATTCAATTCTAGAAATAAGTGCAGACAATATAAATTCTAAAGATTGATATCTGAGCACTGAATAATAGTGTGATTCATATGCTTTTGTAATTTTCCAGGGACAAGGGATATGTGGCAAGAGGTGAAAGTCTCATTTGCCAGTAGAAACTCCTAATATTTCAACATTCCCTCCATATCCACAAAACAAAATCATTGAACTTTGTTGTGATCAGACAATGGATTTTTGCCAGGTCAGTACATCAAGTTATATTTGCTTTAATGTATGTGAAAGTTTATATTCTATTAGTGTCACCTTATGAAAGTGGAATGGGCTGATAATATTTCAACTATGAGGATTTTGTTATTCATCATTTCTGTGAGCCCATACTAGCCCAGCTTACTACTCATCATCCCTTTGAGCCTTTATCCAAAAGCCTGTGGGGAGATTTATTTTCCTTGAATTTTCAAAGAAGGCACAGCACCAGGGTCATGGCTCAGAAATCCAACTGAGTGACTTTCTACCATGGGAATATATCCAGCCTGCTGTGGATAGGTTGTTCAACCCCTATCTCAGGAGCCATTCTAAGAATTCAGAATAATTACAGAGCAAGTATCATTATTGGGAAAGCCAGCACTAACTCAGTGACTAAAAAGAATGGCACTAATATCTTTTGATTGCAAAACATTTCCTGCCATCAGTATTTTTTGGAGCCAATCCTCCACAAGCCACAAAAACTCCTGTTACTCTCCCTAGCCCCAAAAAAAGACCACAAAATTGTGGCAGATGTTGGCTGCATATATGCAATTGTGAATTTCATCAAGGATTCATATTTCAAGGTTCGCTTGTTTCCACACTATGAAATGAGTTCTCATAGCTCTTAGTACCTCCTTTTCTTATGCCACAGCCGAAAGCAATGATAGGTGATGAAGATAGAGCGGGAAATCAGCCTGGAAGATCCAATATAAGAACTAGACCTGAGGAATGACCAGAATTCAATTTAATTTAAGTCAAAACAGAACCAGGGCTAAGAAACCTAACTAAGGATCCCACCGATGCAAAGACAAAGCTCAGGATCAGAAGTCAGAAAAACACTCAGGACAATAAACATGAGGCACAAACAATAAAGAAATCTTGAAAGTAAGATTGCTCCAGCCTTCTGATGGCAGCGCACTGCAAGATTTATAATTTAGAATAAGATGTATATTTTTTGATATGGTCAATGAAAGAATTTGTTTAGTTTGACAATGCATATTTTTATGAGGGTTTTTCTTTTCTTATTTATTTAATGGGGTAGGGAGGGAATAACTGAAGAAAAAATAAATGTGAAAGAAAAAAATTAAAATTTTGAAAAAAAAAAAACAATTAAGTGAAGTAGCTTTTACCTCCAACAGTAAGACTCGTATACTTCCAGATTGGAGCAGGAATCTTCTGTATGGGGGCAGAAATCAACCAGGGATTCAGCCTAGGACTAGCAGGTGGGAACAAGTGAGCAATCACAGTAAAATGGTTTGGGGGGGGGGGGGGGGGGAAGGAAACCTAAGGTCTCCAGCACTTTCTGAGCTTATCTGAAAGGTTGTTTCTTTAAGCACCAAAAACTTTTTTTATTCTTATTTTAACCACTTCGGATAGAAACCATTCTAAAGGATAGTATGCAGTTCACCAGCTCCTTAAACAAGGATACATTAAACATGATATAACTTTTTTCTTAATGATTCATTCTATCACTGTAAGTTAAATCAAGTCAACAAGCATTATGAAGCAACTACCTGCTACATGCCAGGCACAGTGCCAAGTGCTGGGGATATAAATAAAAGCAAAAACAAAACCAGCTTCTACTCTCAAGAAACTCAGAGTCTAATGGGGAAGATAGCACAAAAACTATGAACAAGGATAGATACAGGATAAATTGGACATAGACCCAGAGGAAAGGTGCTGAGATTAAGGAGGACCAAGGGTGGCTTCTTGCAGAAGTGCGACTTTAGCTAAGACTTAAAGGAAGTCAGAGAAACTGGAAGATAGAATAAGGAGGGAGAAAGCAGGAAGGAAAATGAGGGAAAGAGTAAAGACTTAAAAGTAGGAGATGGAATGTTTTCTATGAGGAATAGCAAGATTAGTGTCACTGGATCATAGAATACAAGGAAGGGAATAAGTGGTAAGAAGATTGGCTTTAAAAACCAAACAAAAGATTTTATATTTTATCCTAGAGGTAATAGGGAGCCACTGGAGAATATCGAGTGGGGGAGAGTAAGGGGCGACATAGTCATATTTTCACTGTAAGAAGATCTGAGCAGGGGACAGCAAAATGGATATAGAATATTAGATATGGACACAGGAAGACACGATGGGGCTATGAACTGAACCAGTGAGGGAAGAAAGAAGTCTCTTTTACCTTGGCTCTAAGAAATGGACCTTGGGGCAGCTAGATGGTTCAGTGAATAGAACACCAGCCTTGGAGTCAGGAAGACCTGAGTTCAAATCCAGCCTCAGATACTTAACACTTATTAGCTGTATGACCTTGGGCAAGTCACTTAACCCCAATTGCTCCCCACTTTCCCCCCTCCAAAAAGACAAAAAAAAAGGGACCTGGGGATGTTTGTTTCTTGCCCATTCCATTTGTCCTTCTCAGTTCCAAGTGCCAGAGGTAATCCCTGCTGGTCCAAGGAGTTTGGGTGACCTTGGAGCCAGGCTTGTAAGCAGACTGCTAAAACCAGCCAGTCAGAAAAACCCAGGCAAGCCAAGAGGGCTGGGATTTAAGGCATGGTTTGAACTTGGAACTGGGACTGCACACAGCATAATCCTCTCTCTAGAGACTGAAGTTTTATTGAGTGAGGGGGATTATACTTCCCACATGTTGGGGAGTGAGTTTGTACATTTGTAATTAACCTTTGAAAGAAATATTTCTTTGTAAAAGTTAATCTATTATTGGCTAAATGGAACTGGGTTACAAGACACTCACCCTACACTTACAGTAACACCATCAGCAGAGTTGGAGTCATTTGAAAAGAACATAGACACCACAAAACTCCCTTGAGTGTACCAGACAACAGTGGGGGATGAGGAGGAAGGGGGTGAAATATAACATAGTTGGCCTTTGGAAAATAGGGGCCAGGGTAACTAGGGTTAAATTATGAAGTGGGGGTGGGGCAGCTAGGTGGTTCAGTGAGTAAAAGCACCAGCCCCCGGAGTCAGGAGGACCGGAGTTCTGTTCTGGCCTCAGACATTTAACACCCACACAAAAAAAAAAAAAAAACTAGCTATGTAACCTTGGGCAAGTTACTTAACCCCAACTGCCCTCCAAAAGGAAAAAAAAAAAATATGAAGTGGGGGGGGGGGGGGGGGGGGGCATTGCTTAGAATTGGATCGGCTCTTTCTCTTCTCGTCTCTTCCTAGTTCAAAATCTCTCAATGGCTAGTTGGACTCAACACATTCAAGACTCAGTATGATCTTTATGGACTTGGCCTTTTCTCAGAAAACTGGTTTGTTTGCCTTCCCACTGGGTATATTTTCACAAAATGGAGCCAAACCAATGAGATTAAGGGGTAAGCTTAGAGTTGCTGCTGTGATAATGGCTGAACATTTAATTTTCACTCCTCCCATGTCAACTTTCATGAGATCCATGTTTACAGCAGGTTTGCTCTAAATGCCACTATTATCAAAGGAAAATCTTTTCCCTACAAACTCCAATGGAGAATCATTTGCATTTGGACTGCTTATAGACCAGATCTCTGAGAAGACAACCATGCACAGGAGTCATTGAAGCCAAGGGTTTCAGGGGACAATGTCAATGCCAGGCCATACAATACCAGTTCCAAAGCACCAGGAACTACAGATAAGGAAAGGGTAGGGCAGCACTCTTCTCTCCCCACTCACCCACCTTTCCCCCTTAAAACCCATCAGTGGCTGCTCCTGCCTGTGATTCCAGGCACACATCTTTCTTGCTTCCCAGCAATGTTGGGTGAAGACTAAATCTCTGCAGGGTATTGCAAAAGGCTGGGGAAAAGGCTCCAAAAAGCATAAGAGTATTAGAGCTAGTGATTAAAGCAACACCAACCGTGGCTTAACAGATGCTCCCCACTTCACCCCTACTTCCATCAGTCAATAAGCATATATTAAGTACCTACTATGTGCCAGAAACTGTGCTAAGTGCTAGAGATACAAAAAGAGGCCTACTATACAAAAAAGTTCCCTACCCCCAAGGAGTTTACAATCCAATAAGAGAGACAACAAACGTGTACGTGTATCACACATATATACAAGCACATATATACAAATTTGTGTGTTGTTATAGATTGTTTTATACACACACACACACATATATATATATACACATGCATATTGGAAGGGTTTGTGGGGGGTACATGGGGGGTGGGGAGGTAACATGGTCAGACTTGAGCTTTAGGAAAATCACTTTAGGGGCTGAATGGAGGATGGATTAGAATGGGGAGACACAAGGCAGGCAGACCCATAGAAAGCTATTAAAATAGTCCAGGTGTGAGATGATGAGGACCTATACCAAAAGAGGTATATACCAGCGTCAGAGGAGAGAAGAAGGTGTATCAGAGAGTTGTTGCAAAGGTGGAATCAATAGGCCTTGGCAATAGGCTGGATATGAGGGTTGAGAGAGCAAGGAATCCAGGATGACATCTAGGTTGCAAGCCTGAAGGACAGAGAGGATACTCTGATACCAAAGGCATGTGTATGTGTGTTCTCTCTCCCTCAGTCTCTCTCCTCTCTCTCTCTCTCTCTCTCTCTCTCTCTCTCTCTCTCTCTCTCTCTCTCTCTCTCTCTCTCTCTCTCTCTCTCACACACACACACACACACACACACACACACACAAACACACATACACACACATGTCCCCCATCCCCCACTTCTTCCCTTCTACTCCCCTCCCTACCTCCTACCCCCATGTAAGGAAGATGGAACCACTATGAACCACTTTGTATGAGTGAGAGTAGCTGAAGGGAATAGGATCAACTGGGCCCAGGTTGGCAACACTGTGCTATCCCCTAAAAGGAATAGGATCAACTGGGCCCAGGTTGGCAACACTGTGCTATCCCCTAAAAACAGTTGATTTGATGGCATGTTTCATGGATGTTACCTCATTTGAAATATGTGCTACCTCAGGTATAAATACTGCTAGTTAAGGTTCTGATTATCAATCTATGCCAATGTGCTGCTTGATTTTGTCCTCAGTGATGCTCTCACCAAATAGCTCAGACTGCTATGATTTTTTAGTTCTTGAACCTAATTTTTATAGTTTATCTTCTTTCTTAACTGTCAAAAAGACAATTTCCATTTCTCACCGCTCTATAGACCTTCCTCTAGTGGCCCCTCATTAATCTAATTTTCTGAAACCTGGAAAACCAGTTGACTACATTTGTAGCCATTACTCAATGTAGTACTTTATACTACATTGTACTACATTGTAATGTAGTACATTACTCAATAAACTCCAGTGGCTTCCTATTGCCTCCAGAAACAAATACAAAATGATTTTAGACATTCAAAGTCCTTCATAACCTAGACCCCTCCAGTCTTTCCAGTTTCCTTATACCTTACTCCTCAACAGGCACTCTTCAACCAGCGACACCAACCTCTTAGCTGTTTCATGAACAAAACACACCATATCTCAGTTCTGGGAATTATCTCTCACTGTCCCTCATGCCTGTAATTCTCTGTCTCCTCTTCTCTGACTACTGACCTCCCTGGCTTCCTTTAAATACCAAATAAAATTCCACCTTCTATAGAAAGCCTTCCCCAACCCTTCTTAATTCTAGTGCCTTCCTTCCTCATTAATTATTTCCTTTTCATCCTGGACATGACTTGCTTTGTATAAAATTGTTTTCTTGCTGTCTCCCTTACTAGATTTTGAGTTCCTGGAGGGCAGGGATTGCCTTTTGCCTCTTTTTGTATACCAAGTGCTTAGCATAGCCGCCTGAAACATAGTAGGCACTTAATAAATGTTTATTGATTGATTGAATAAAGGACTTATCTATAAATAAAGTGTTTTACTTTTAACATAAATGCCTTGGGGTATCTATTTTGCCTGCTTGTGAGTATACCTGCAGGTCTTTTTGCTTCCTTCTTGATTCCTGGCCATACTTTGGATAAGCCAGATAGATGTACTTCAGATGGAAGAAATATTACTGTATGGGAGGTTAGCCTTCCTATAATGCCCACAATGCTCTACTTTGCCTTTTCACCTTTTGACTTACTCTATTGTTCGGTTGTTTCAGTTATGTCTGGCTCTTCATGACCCCATTTGGGGTTTTCTTGGCAAAGATACTAGAGTTCTTTACCATTTCCTTCTCCAGCTCATTTTGCAGATGAAGAACTGAGCTAAACAGGGTTGAGTGGCTTGCCCCAGGATCACACAGCTAAGTATTTGAGGTTGGATTTGAACTCAGGTCCTCTTGACTCCAGGGCCAGCATTCTATCCACTGCAGCACCTACCTGCCCTGTTGACTAACTAACCACTTTTTAAAGTACACCTCAAATGCCCCCTCTTACACCCAGATCAGTAATAACTTTCTCCCTCAGAACTCACATATTATTTGATTGTGTAACTCTTTAATATACATATCATGCAATGTGTGTTCTCTGTGTTGGGGTCTTATCCCCACTTCATGAGGACAATAAATGTATCTTCTCTAAACTTTGTATTTCTGCCTAACAAAGGGTTCTGCAAATAAGAAAAGCTTGATAAATGTTTGTTGTATTGGTTATAGTGGGGTTTTGTTTGGTGTGGGCTCAAGAAGCACTGAAGATGATGGCAAACCCTGACACCACCTTATCAAGACAAGTAGCTGTCATTGGGAAGGTCTTAAGCCAGACATTGACAACCTGGGTTTGGAGTTAGAGGCCTTAAATTATGCTTTTGCCACATACTACCTACTACCAAGGAAAAGGCACGACCTTCCTGCCCCCCCCCCCATCTTTAAAATGAGGAAGCTGGAACAGATTAACAACTTTAAAGCTATGATGCTAATGTAATAGGAGATGGCCCACACATAGTACCCCTGATGGCATCTACCCACTTGGAAAGGCTGGAGAGTTGTGAATCTGTATAATGGAAGAATCTTGGAAGGGCACTGGCAAATGGGTAGACATTCTGTAACTGGTTCTGATCTGCTACACACATAATGAATGACAGCCTCTCTGATTGGCCACGTAGCCAGAACTGAAGATGTCTTCAGAAAGACACCACCATTACACACCATAATAACTTCCCTAACAGCAAATTTCCCCAGCTACTACATATAGGGAGACACTGTTAGAGGCATCCTGCACAACACATGCCAGTTCAAACACATTAAGAACCTAAGGCAGAGCAGAAAAATTTCAGTAGGATATTGGATAGTAGCTCTCCCCTAACCCATAGATGACTAGCATCCTCTGGAGGGTGTCCTCTGACTGTCTAATCTCCTAATACACACACCCTAGCTCCAGATACTGCAACTGCCCCCAAAATATTAATTGCTCAAAAACTATTTCTCCTATCATCAAAAATGACTATGCTGGGAAAAGGAAAGTGGACCATTTAAAGCAATTTATATACAAGGTAGGATTAATGCTCTCTGGGGATATTCTATTTGCATTTTATAAGAGAAGCTTATTAACCTAATTGCATTTCTATTTGGTGGAATGTATTTGGAAAGTATTTTGAGCAGAGAATGGGATCTTCCAAGTGCCTACTGTGGGCTATGAGCACCATTCCGATTCCTTTTTATTCCAAAAGAAAATTTCACTTCCCTCTCAAATACTTTCAATTTCTGTTTTAAGCAGATGACTTTAACTGTGGTCAAAATTTCATTGACCCAAAGTCTTTAGGACATCATTACAAGTTAGAGAAGACTGTCTCACTTCTCTTATCTCCCTAATTACCAGATATAATTCTAGATGCATTTCTTTAAGAGATAAGGTAAATTCTACTTATACCAAAAACTGGTGTTTGAGTACATAAATCATTTATTCTTACAATTGAGATGCACCAGATTTTCCTAGACAGACATATTTTCAGCTCACTTCTGCAAAAAATTCAACTGTAGGGGCGGCCAGGTAGCACAGCGAGTAAGAGCACCGGCTCCAGTGTCAGGATGACCTGGAGATCAAATCCCAGGCTCAGACACTTAGCACCCACTCAGAAACACCTGGCCGTGTAACCTTGAGCAAGTTACTTAACCCCAATTGCTTAGGGGCGGCCAGGTGGCTCAGCGAGTAAGAGCACCAGCTCCAGTGTCAGGATGACCTGGATCAAATCCGGGCTCAGATACTCAGCACCACACCCAGAAATAACTGGCCATGTAACCTTGAGCAAGTTACTTAACCCCAATTGCTTTAAAAAAACAAAATTTCAACTGTATTGAGAATAGACTGACTTATGCGGCACAGTCCTTTCAGCATTAAGAGATATTTCCTCCCTCATTTCAATCCAAAGACCATATGAAAGTTTGTAATGAGCCTAATTCTGGCCGTGATGATTTGGGGGTTTATACAGTATAATGATGAAGAGTTTTCTAGTTGGATACTAAAGACAGAACTGAAGACTCAGGGATGCTAAAGTAGAATTCAGTGCACATATAAAAAGGGACACTTGGTCCTTTTCTCTTTCTCTTCCCTTTGGCTTTGAAGTTGAAGAATACTTGGAGCAGCCTCTGGGATCTAGGTGAAAGAAAGGCCCAGAAGAGAGGGGAGGAAGAGTGGGAAAGGCCCTTTCAATGTCTGAGCTAAGTTTGAAAGAGGCAAGGGAAACCAGGAAGCAGAAGTAAGGAACGAGAGCATTCCAGGTATGGAAACAGCAGAAGTGGGCCAAAACCAGATGGAATGGACTTTCTCCAATTCTTAAATTTTTGTGTGAACATGTATACCTCAGAAATTACCAAGTGCTGGTGGAGTTGTGAACTGATACAATCATTCTGGAAAGCAATTTGGAACTATGCCCAAAGGACTATAAAACTGCATACCCTTTGATCCAGCCATACCACTACTAGGTTTGTATTCCAAAGAAATATTTTAAGGGTGGGGAGGGGGTGGGGGAAGGGTGGAACCTATTTGTACAAAAAAAAAATTTATAACAGCTCTTTTTGTAGTAGCTAAGATTTGGAAATTGAGGAGATGGACATCAACTGGGGAGTGGCTAAATAAGCTATGGTATATGATTGTAATGGAATATTATTGTGTTGTAAAAAAATGACAAGCAGGATGATTTCAGAAAAACCTGGAAAGGCTTGTATAAACTGATACAGAGTGAAGTGAGTAGAACCAGGAGAACAATGAACACAGTAACAGCTTTTCGCTTTCTTTCTTTTTTGTTTTGTTCGAGTCTTCTTGCACAAAATGACTAATATGGAAATGTTTTACTATGATTGCACATGTATAGCCTATATCAGATCATTTACTGCCTCAGGAAGGGGAAGAGGGAAATCAGGGAGGGATAGAATTTGGAACTCAAAATTTTTTAAATGAATTCTAAAATTATTTTTGCATGTAACTGGGGGGAAATAAAGTATTATCAAGAAAAGAAAAAGAAAATCAATGAGTGATATAAATCATGATTTGATTCGTTATTGTGTTGGTTTTTAGACATAATAGTATCTAAAAAGTGATAGAGAAAAAGACAGGTTAAATTTAAAAGTATGTCCTCCATATATTTTTTTTCTTCCTTAGGGAGCCAGTTGTTAAACATTTACCAGCACAGTTCTGGGGACAGCCAGTGAAAAGATCTGGAGTTTGAAAATGGAGTGTGGTGTTCAAGAAACATCATGTAGACCAGAGTACCAGGACTGAAGGGTATGTGAAAGGCTCTTAGTTATAAGAAAGGAAAGGCAGAGAGGACCAAATCTAAAGAGGGCAGACTCTACCTGGAAGCTATGTTCTTCTTATTACAACCCAATTTCATATTCATTTTGGGGGGCTTCCCTATAACACTACTGATTCACATTGAGCATGCTATGCACTAAAAACACTTTTTTCTGAAACTGTCATGTAACAATAACTCCATCATCTTATATTTGTGAAGTTGATTTTTTTTTAACCAAGTGCATTTACTTTACATTTATTCTACTGAATTGGATCTCATTAAATTCAGCCTGGTGCTCTAGCCCAGAGGTGTCAAACATGTGACAAGGTGGCAGCAGCACTCCAGAGAGTGGCTGAACTAGATGAAAATGTAATTGGAAAATATTAACATAATAATAATACAATAAAGCGAAGGTAGTATCACATTTCAAAACTAAGTCAATAGGTGGCTGCAAGGATCCTTATGTATGGATTTGTTGTTATTATTCAGTCGTGTCCCACTCTTTGTGACCCCATTTGGAGTTTATTGGAGTGGTTTGCCATTTCCTTCTCTAGCTCATTTTACAAATGAGGAAACTGAGGCAAACAGGGGTAAGTGACTTGTCCAGGGTCACACAACTAATAAGTGTTTGAGGCTAGATTGGAATCCAAGAAGATGAGTCTTCCTGACTTGACCCACTACTCTGTGCACTATGGCACCACCTAGTGGTCTTTGACTCTGAGTTAGATACCACTGTAGCCTGTCACCATCATTTTGGATCTTGACTTTATCATCCACTGTGTTAACTCTCCTTCCTAGATTTATTAGTATACCATCCTTTATCCAAGTCATTTATCAAAATGTTACACAGACAAGGACCAAGCACAATTTCCTGGGTTACTTCACAGGAAACCTCCTGCCATATTGACGTTGAACCATCAACAACTAGCCTGTGAATTTCACCATCCAACCACTTTTGAAGCCATCTGCTTGTATTATTGTCTAATCTATATCTTTCCAGTTTCCCCCTCCAAAGTAGGATGAGATTTTTTATCAAAATATTTGCTAAAAATCTAGGTAAATTATATCTATAGGGGTGGCTAGGTGGCCCTGGAGTCAGGAGGACCTGAGGTCAAATCCGACCTCAGACACTTAACACAAAAACTAGCTGTGTGACCTTGGGCAAGTCACTTAACCCCAATTGCCCTCCAAAAAGCAAAAAAAAATTTTAATTATATTTATAATATTTGGTGCTGTATCAATTCATTTTGTCTCATTATGCTTAATTTTTACAAGTTTTGTGGAAGGAGAGAGGAGGGATAGAGTTAGAAATAGTGAAGGCAAAAAAGAGAGAAAAAGATCTTTTTTAATTCATAGAACATAACAAATCATAGGAATAAAATATAATTTCATCAAACAAAACAATGAAACTACATACCAAACTTTTGGAATGTAGCAAAAGCATTCAGTAGTAAAAAATATTTTGATCAATAAAAAAAAGAACAGTTCAATCAACTGAACATGCAACTAAAAATGCCACAAAAGCAACAAAACAAAACCAAAAGAAAGATAAATAAATACAAAAATAGAAGTTCTGAAAAATCAAAAGAAATAAAACAAAATTGGGGAGAAAACATAGATTTCATAAATAAAACTAGGAAATAGTTTTTTGAAGACACTAATAAAATAGAGAAATTGTTAGCTAATTTGGTCCCCCTAAAAAAGGAAAATGAAATTACTAAAATAAAAAATGAGAGGAATTCACAATAAACGAAGAAGAAATATAGAAAATTACTAGAAAGATTTTACCCAATTATATGCAAATATAACTGATAATAAAATGGATTAATATTTACAAAACAATATACCAAGATTAACAAAAAAAATAAAAAATTTGAAGAACCTAATCCAGAAAAATAAATTGAACAAGTCATAAATGAACACCCAAGGAAAAAAGTCCCCAGGCCCAAATGGATTTACAAGTCAATTCTATCAAACATTCAAAGAACAATTAGCTATATTACACAAGTTGTTTTCAAAAACAGGGAAAGATGGCATCCTGCCAAACTCTTTCTATGAGATAAATATAGTCCTAATGTTCAAACCAGGAGTTGATAAACAATAATAATGGCTAGCTCTTATATAGTCCTACTATGTGCCAGACACCGTGTTAAGTGTTTTATTATCTCATTTAATCTTCACAATAACCCTGGGAAGCAAATGCTATTTTTATATCCATTTTGCAACTGAGGAAACTGAGGCCAAAAGAAGTTAAGTGACTTGTCCAACACAGCTAGTAAGTATCTGAGCCTAGCTTTAAACTCAACTCTGTCAGTCAGTCAATAAACATTTATTATGAGCCTACTACGTGCCAGGCACTGTCCTAAGGATGCTCTTTTTATAAAAGAGGCAAAAGACAATGTCTGCCCATACGGAGCCCATAATCTAGTGGGGGAGCAAACAAATATGTACAAACAAGTATATGCAGGATAAATAAGAAATAATTAAAAGAGGGAAGGAATTAAAATTAAGAGACGTTGAGAAAGATTTCCTGTAAAAAATGGAACTGAAGGAAGCCAGAGAAGTCAAGAGGAAAAGATGAGGAAGGAGAGTGTTCCAGGCATCGGGGACAGCAGGAGGAAATGCCTAGGTATGCCTGGGTATCTTGCTTATGGAACAGCAAGAAGGCTAGTGTTGTTAGATCAAAGAATAAGTTGCAGAGAATAATAAGGTATAAGAAGACTGGAGAGAAAGGAGGGGGCTAGATTATGAAGGACTTTGAACACCAAGGAGAGGATTGTGCATTTGACTGTAGAGATGCTTGGGAGCCAGTAAAATTTATTGAGTCCTCCTGACTCTAATACCTATATTCTATCTACTGAACCACCCAGCTTCCTTAAAACAGAAGGCTGTTTCTGCTTTAAAGTCAATATCTCTAATGGATATTGATATAAAATTTTCCATAAAATGCCAACCAAAAAAAGCCATAGCAATATATTAGAAAGATTATATATTATAATTAAGTTGGATTTTTTCAGGGTTTTGTCAATATTAGTAAAATATCAACATAATAAACAATAGGGATAGGGACAGGACCTATGATTTCATTTGTACAGGAAACCCTAATTCCAAGGCAAATTATAACTCCTGTTAGAAGTTGGTATTGTCTATACTAGTAGCATCAAGCCTAAACAGAAACATGGCCCACTTAGTCATACATAAATGAAGAATGTAGGCTGTATATTAACTTAGAAAAATAATTATTAACATTATCAATGTTGTATTGTATTTTGGGGGCAGCTATGTGCCATGGATAGAGTTCTGGGTCTAGAGTAAGAAATACTCTTCTCTGTGAGTTCAAATCTGGTCTCAGATACTTATTAGCTGTGTGACCCTGGGCAAGTAACTTAACTCTTGTAAGTAACTTAACTCAAGTAACTTAAAAAAAAACTGCTTGCCTCAGTTTCCTCATCTGTAAAATGAGCTGAAGAAGGAAATGACAAACTATTCCAGTAGCTTTGCCAAGAAAATCCCAAATTGGGTCACAAAGAGCTAGACATGACTGAACAACAACAACAGCAAAAATTGTATTTTCATTTATGTTGTTAAATATTTCTCACTGGGGCATCCAGGTGGCGCAGTGAGTAGGAGGGCCGGCCCCAGTGTCGGGAGACCTGGGTTTGGTTCCGGGTTCAGATACTTAACACCCACACAAAATAACTGGTCGTGTAACCTTGAGCAAGTTACTTAGCCCCAATTGCTTAGGGGCAGCCAGGTGACACAGTGAATAAGAGCGCCGGCCCCAGTGTCAGGAGACCTGGGATAGGTTCAGGCCTTCAATACTTGGCACCCACACAAAAATAATAACAACTGGCTGTGTAACCTTGAGCAAGTTACTTAACCCTGATTGCTTTAATATATATACATATGTATTTCTCATTTACATTTCCATCTGGTTCTGGTGGCACTCTATACAATTTATAACCCTAGAGAAATTGCCTAGAACATTAAGAGGTTAAGTGGCTTTCCCAGAGTCACATAGTATGTGTCAGAGCCCTGACTTACATGCAGCTATTCCTGTCTTTGAAGCCAGCTTTCTCCCCAATACTCCACACTACCTCTCATAATTAACATATTATTACCAAAAAATCAGATTATTATAGTAGTAGAAGAATAAAAAAGCTTTCAATAAAATATAACTCCCTTTTATGTTAAAAGCATTTAGGGGTGGCTCAGCGAGTAAGAGCACCGGCTCCAGTGTCAGGATGACCTGGATCAAATCCGGGCTTTTAGATACTCAGCACCACACCCAGAAATAACTGGCCGTGTAACCTTGAGCAAGTTACTTAACCCCAATTGCTTTAAAAAAAAAAGCATTTAAAAACACAGCACTAAAAGGATTTTACCTTAATATATACAGTAAACAGTATCCACCTAAAACTGTCTTTAATAAACAATTGAGTCCTTCCCAGTAAGACCAGGACTCAAACAAGGATATTCATTGTCAGCCCTAGTATGTGATATGCTTCTAGAAGGGCATAGATAGCTTCCTGTAATCAGGAGGCTGACCATCCCACTCTACTTTTCTTTCATCATAGCTCATCTGCAGTATGTTGTTCAGTTCTGAGTGACAGTTTTAAGAAAAATGTTTAGGTGCTGAAGAGCCTCAGCCAGTATGAAGCAGTTAGGGTAGCACAGTAGAGTTCTACTGGAGTCAGGAAGACCTGTGTTCAAATCTGGCTTCAGACACTTAATAACTATCACTTAAACTCTGTCTGCCTTGGTTTCTTTATCTTTAAAATGGGGGTTACAAAAGCACCTGTTTTCCAGTGTTGTTGTGAGGATCAAAAGAGATAATATTTGTGAAGTTCTTTGAAAACTTTAAAATGTTATATAAATACTAGCTATATTATATGAGAATTTGTTGAAGGAACTATGAATGCTGAGCCTGAGACAGAGAAGATTCAGCAGGGACATAATAACTGTCCTCAAGTATTTTAAAAGCTGTCATGTAAACTAAGAAATAGATTTATGCTTGGTCCCTGAGAATAGAACTCAAAACAATTAGGCAGGAATTACAAAGTAACAAATTTAGGCTTAAAATACAGAAAAACCTCCTAATAATTAGAGCTATCCCACAGTGAATGTGCTGCCTCAACAGCTAATTGGTTCTTCCTTGCTGAAGATTTTTGCAAAGAGCAGATGACTACCAGTTGGGTAAGTTACAGTAGAAATTGTGTTTGATAATTACTGGTGTCTTCTTAGTCAACTTTGAGAAAAAAATAGCACGGTGATTTTTTTTATTCCTAGCATTGTATTACAGAAGAAAAGAAGCATTAACACTCATAATAATGGCCCTTTGGGTGGCCAGGTAGCACAGCGAGTAAGAGCACCGGCTCCAGTTTTGGGATGACCTGGGGATCAAATCAGGGCTTAGATACTCAGCACCACACCCAGAAATAACTGGCCGTGTAACCTTGAACAAGTTACTTAAGCCCAATTTCTTAAAAAAAAAAAATGGCCCTGATTCATCTCAAGGTTAAAATGTGTTCAGTATAAACAGTCCTTATACTGCAAGAAAAATAAGAGCTAGATTAAAGTAGCGTTAGATGTGTTTGGAGGTAGTTAAATGGACAGACACAAAGAGTAGCCAATAATGCCTTCTTGTCAGCTTGGAAAGAGGTCTCTGGTGGAGTTCTGAGATTCTTTTTAGGCCCTGTGTTTAAACATTTTTTCAGTGTTGGGAAAACAACTTTAAAAAGCTTAAGAACCCTGATCAATGCAATGACTAATTGTGATTCCAAAGGACGGATGATGAAGCATGCTACTCATCTAATGATATTTATCCTTCATTTATAAAGAGGACCAAGGACATCATGAGGTGATGTCTTGATTCACTTGTGAATTGGATTTAAGTGAGTTAGAGTTCTGAAAAGTCATCAACCTCACTCTGAGTTATCGAAGTCCAATGGCAGGGCAAATGTCAGGATGACTATGGCCCAGGATACTGGAGATGACCTTGGCTTTGTCAGTGTCTGACCAAGTTCTAAGTACTCCACAGTGGCTTCTTCAGGCACATTCGTGGATTTTGGAACAAATGATCCTCTTCTGCCCATTCTGCCCAGGGAAGTCTTTACATGCTTGGAACAGACATCCTCTAACCCACTAATAGGTTTGAGGCCTGTTGATTACCTTCAACCTGGGTTAGCCCATCTACTAAGAAGGTTTTACCAGGGTTGTGGTCATTTTGCATACTACAGCTTCAGAGTTGAGTGAAAGGTAGACATCAAAGGTGGATGAGCAACCCTGAAAAGAGCTCAGCAAACCCTCATAGCAGAAGTGATAATCCTCCCTTAACACCCCATATACCCTTGCTACCCATCTACTATTAAGAGATAATGGATCCAAAGTACAGATTAACAAACATATTTTTTTAAGATGTGGCCCCAATAGGAATTTGTTTTGCCTGACTGAATATTCAAAGAGCTTTATTTTTCTTTTCTTTTTTAAGATGGGAGAGATGGAGGAGACTAGGGAAGGTATAGAAAAAAGAAAAGAGAAAAGAAAAGAGGTCATTAAAATACTTTTTTTTTAATTGCACAGAAGAGAACAGAAAGAAGACCAGAAATAATCATGGACAAGTGGGACAGCTTTACATGTTACATGTAGAATTTATTATGTATTTAGAAGAAAAACAATTGGTACATAGGAGAGATCTGCAGTTTCATTTACAATCTTCTCTTATACTATGTATATAGAAATAATCGTTTTATTTGGTCTTTGCTAAGTTCAGAATATTAAATAGGTAGATTAACATTAACCTGTAACCTGTGGCCCAAAGCAATTCTAGACTCATATGAACCCTAGTCTATTTCTTGATGGACTCTTTCCAATTAATACTCTTTTGTTAGTATTCCTACTTAGGATTCCCTCCCATATAGTCACTTTGAGCCTGAATGCCAGCCTGGGGTTGAAGCTTCACCATGCAGAAAAGGAACTCTGAGAAACTAGAGTCATGCCTTTCATCCCTCAGTATGTTCCACCTTTCCAAAGGACCTGAACTATATAGCTCCAGACTTAAAGCATCACCCTCAAGTTGTAGCCATCGCTAAGTAGGGAAAGAGCCAAGGTCCAGAGAATCACAGCATCTCAGAGTTGGAAGGAACTTCTGAGACTACCAAATCCAACCCATATTTGAACAAGAATTCCCTCTATAACCTATGTGACAAGTGGTCATCCAAACTTTGCTTGAATAACCCCAGTGAAAGGGAACTCACCTCCCAGAGCTGTCCAACTCAATTTTAGATAGCCCTAATGGTTAGGAGTTTTTTCTTCACATTATACCTAAATTTCCCTCTTTGGAAGTTCATCTCTATCCTTTGCTTAAAAATTCTTTCCCTAATATTTGCTTCACTTGATTCTGCACATTTGTTCAGAGGGTTTTGGCTTTTTGGTTGTTATTGTTCAGGTAGGAGGGGCCTGGAGAAAGGAGAGAAAATAAATGCTTGTTAATGCAAAAATTAATCAAATTAAATTTAAAAACAAATTCTTCCTCAAGTTATAGTTAAGGAAGTACTTGCCTTTCAACTTACTCTAAGTTTTCATAATTTAACTTTTAATGTTTAGGTCAAGTATTTGGAATTTGCGGTATATGGTATAAGACTGTGGTGTCAAACAAATTAAAACAATCCCTGCAGGCCACATATTGATGTAGAAAACCACAAATTAGGGGCAGGTAGGTAGGTAGCTTACTGGATAGAGTACCAGCCCTGGAGGCAGGAGAACCTGAGTTTAAATCTGACTTCAGACACAGTAGCTGCATTACCCTGGGCAAATCATTTAACCCTGGTTGCCTCAAAAAAGAAAACCACAAATTAACATTATATGTATATATATACATATATATTGCACTGAATTTTTATTTCTCTTGCTAAACATTTTCCAATTTAATTTTATTCTTGTTTGGGTTAAACTCAGGAGTTTTTCTCCCTCTGTGTTTGACACTGATGATATAAGATACTAGTCTACCATGCCTATCCTGACATAGTTTAAGATCACACTAACTTTTGTGGCTTCCATATTGGATCAATATTGTTGATTCATTAAACTTGCAGTATACCCCCTAGATCTTTGCTGTCTAGTTCCATCCACCTTGTTACATACTTGTGACTTACATTTATTTCCATTAAATTCCATTACATTATTTCCATTTCTCTAATTAGATTTAGCTCAAAGAAATTAAATGGTTTTGTTAAGTGTTCCAGAGCTGGTAAGGAGCAGGAGCAGAGATAAACCCAGGTGTCCTGAATCCTGGCCCAATGCTCTTTTCATTATAACCACACTGCCCCTACAATGAGGTGATTATGGGATACTAACTTTTTCAGTTACACAAGTGAGTTTAGCCCCTTCTTTGTCCAGATCTTTTTCTTTCTCCCTGACTACTTAAAAGGTCTACATTATCTTCTACCTGGCCCCCATGACTGGTTCAGCCTATCACAGATGTCATCATCACTGAGTCAACATATAAAAGGGAAAAATCAGAAATAAAATCATAGAAACCTATACAATTACCACAGTCAGGTAGGCAGGGCTACTGAGTTTGGGAAGAAGCAGGCAGCAAGTATAAAGATTCCAAGAGAAAGGGAAGAACTCTGTGTGAAAGAACAACAGAAATGTGAGGCTCAGTTGTTCCTGGGTGTTTTGTTTGTGTGTCTCTGTGATCCCTTGTGTTATGTGCATTCCTGGGTAAGTCCTATGTGCTATACCATGCTGTGAATAGCCTGAGGACTTGGGTACAGTGAACACCATAGGGGTGGGCAAAAATGACATGGTCCATAGCAAGATCAATAATGGCTATTTCCAAGGTTGCAAGTTCCAAGGTAAATGTTTAACAACCAGCTTTCTGGGAAAATTATCATCATTATTGTTTTCCATTACTTTCTTAAGTCTAGACAATCAAGAAAACAACAAATCAAGTCCTGATTTGTATCATTTGCCAATTTCCAAGATGTAAATGCTCACACTGAAAATTTAACAATCAACTCTCTCTAAGCAATACAGGCCAGCTCCAGCACACCACTAGGTGCAGCTTCAACACCACTTTCTTTGCTCTTCTCTATTCTCTCAGGTATACCAACATCAGAGATCATAAAGCCCCAATATATAATTATATATAGATATATAACTATAGCAACCAACTCCTGTTACATTAATTTATCATTTCTGTCCTGATCACCCAACTACTTGAAATAAACAGAACTGGGGAAATATTAACCCAAATAAGACAGTCTGACTGTGAATGAACCACTCTTTCTTCATTCCAGTCCATCCCCCCACACATATGTGTATGTTCATATGTCCCACTTCACCCCCATTCCTGTAATACAATGCATTGAGTTTTCCATATGGATCCAATTCTCAACTTTTTGATATTTGCATTGTTTTATTCACTTATGCATTCATGACTTCATTTGTTCATTCATTCAAAAAAGATGAACTTACTAACACCTACTCATCATAAGGTACTAGGCTAGACTCTAGGGGAGTTAGGAGATAAATAAGATAGAGAGGAAAATAACAGTACTGTCATTTTAGTTTGATTTCTTCACAAAAACATTCATGTACATATTGTACACAAATTCACATACTCTCCCTTCCCCTACACCACCCACAAATAGCTTTGTGGTATTTATTTACTTTTAAAATTAAGGTGATTTAGAATTAATCTTGTTTTGGAGAATTTCATAGCACCTGACTAGATAACTTAAAACACCCTAGGGTGCCATCAAACCAGGTTTGGAAATTTTTACTCTAGGGCCCAGGGAGGAAAATGAATCATTAACTACTGATAAATATAAAACATAACACAGAACCAAAGAAAATACATGGAACCTCCGTGCCAAAAGCTACAAGAAACATAGAGAATAGTTTATTGCATCCCTAGGCCTCTCCTGCCCCCTTTCTCCCTGGGGCTCCCTTTCCATACCTCTGCCCTCTAGCCCCTGACCCAGCCCAAAAGAGAGAAGATGGTCATCTTCATAAAAACTGCCCCAAAAAAGCCATCATAATAATATGCATAGAACAGCTATACTGTCCCTAGTACTGTCCTAGAAGACATACAAGACACATACTGTGCCTTTGCTCCAGAAATTTGCAATATTTAAAAGGAGACAAAGCTTACAGGATATATTAAGCAAATAGTTGTTCTTGTTCATTTTTTTTTTCAGTTATGTCTAGCTCTTTGCAACTGCACTTGGGATTCTCTTGGCAAAGACACTGGAATGGTTTGCCATTTCCTTCTCCAGTCCATTTTACAAATGAGGAAACTGAGGCAAACAGGGTTAAGTGACTTGCCCAGGATCATACAACTAGTAAGTGTCTGAGGCCAGATTTGAACTCACAAGGAAGAATTTTCCTTACTCCAGGCTGAGAACTCTATCCATCGAACCACGTAGCTACGCTAGGCATTAAACAACTACAGAATGTTGCAAATTAGTGAAGCAATGTGGAATAATGGCACTAAATCTAGATTCAGGGGACCAGGGTTCAAATCCTGGCTTTTCTACTTACTACCTATATAGTAAGCACCTCAATTTTCTCTAAAATGAAGGGTTTGAATTAGGTGACTTCCTCAGATGAGAGCTATAAGGTCCTCTCCAGTTATAAGTCCATTACCCTTACCAAGAAATTACCTAGCCTCTGCTTAGAACCCATCAATGGAAAGAGTTCAGAGAGCTCACTATGACAGAACAAATCTAGCAACTAAGGGCTAAATGTTGGTCAGAGAAACCATCAAATATCAAGATCAGTTCACTCTGGAATAGTCAGAAAAGGCTGCTTAAGGATGGTATGTCTTTAACTGGGGCTTAGAATTCATATAAGGAGAGAGAAAGGACAAGAGCTTTAGAGGAGGAAAAAGAGGGCTATTCCAAAGATTCCTCCTCCTGAAGCACTAACAATAGTGAGCTAAGTAGAATCCTAAAATGCTATAGCTAAAGGAACAGACAAGTTTCCTTCAAATATGCTATTGAGCTTTTCCTGAAGGTTTGCCACCCTTAGAATGGCAGCAGGTTGGAACTCAAGGACCAGTCTTGAAATAGTCAATTCTGCCTTGGGCTTTAGTTTCAATTACAAAGTGAGTTGGTTGGGCTACATGGTCTCTAATGTCCATTCCAGCTCTAAAAACAACAATATCAACAGTCAACCCATGAATAGAGTGAATAGTGTACATGCAAATTATAGTATTTGGTATTGGGCAATCCTCCTGGCCTGTGAGCAAACTCAACTGATAACTCTGTTTGGTGTTATAAAGGTCTGAAGTAGCCTTGGACTTTCATCAGATTTCAAAACTTGACTCTGGTCTAGAAATACTGGCATACTAATGTGCTGCTGGTAGACCTGTGAATTGATCCATCCATTCTGGAAAACAATTTGGAACTATACTAGGAAATCAATTAACAGTATGTGCCTGGTGACCCAGTGATAGCACTATTGAACTATGCCTCAAGGAGAACAAAGACAGTTGGAAATAAACCCTATATAAATATGCATAACAGCACTTTTGTGGTAGTCCCTCCAAAACAAAACAAAATGAAACTACAAAGAAAGTGAGTGTCTATTGTTTGGAGAATGATTAAATAAATTATGGTATGTGAGTGCAGTATAATATGATTGAACTGTGAGATGCAACCAATAGGAAGAATTCCAAGAAATATGGAAAGACCTATAGTGAGAGATAACAAATAAAATAAGCATAACTAAGAGAACAATTTATGTGATGACAACAATAAGGTAATTTCTTTTTTTTTTTAAAGCAATTGGGGTTAAGTAGCTTGCTCAAGGTTACAAGGCCAGTTATTTCTGGGTGTGTTGCTAAGTATCTGAGCCCAGACTAAATCCCCAGGTCATCCCAACACTGGGGCCGTTGCTCTTACTCGCTGTGCTACCTGGCCAACCCTATAATAAGGTAATTTCAATGTTCCACTGAAATAAAGCAGAACTCTTGATAAATGTAATGATCAACAATAACTTTAGGGGACTGAAGACGAAACATATTCTAGCAGATAGGTAGTGGACTATAGGTACAGAATGAAGAATATGTTTTTAGGCATGGTCAATTTTTTTGTTTATTTTAACTGATTCTTTATTGCAAATGAGGGTTTCATTGTTGCTTGGGAGCTGGGAAGTAAAAATGAAGTGTCATTGGGAAACAACAGGTCAGATTCACAAGCATTTATTAAGCACCTACTATATGTCAGAAAAGGCAGCTAAATGGCTCTGTGGATAGAGTACTGGGCTTGAAGTAAGGAAGACCTGAGTTCAAATCCAGTCTCAAATTCTTACTAGTTGTGTGACCCTGAGCAAGTCACTCAACCTCTGTTTGCCTTAAACTACTGGAGAAGGAAATGACAAACCACTTCAGTATCTTTACCAAAAAAA